>NW_003298830.1:981969-1057463 GCF_000151645.1 Tuber melanosporum | reverse complement strand
CTCGCGATCAGGGCGGGCTCACTTCGTTGTGTGAGTGGGTGTCTTTTAATTTTTTTTTTGATTTTCATGATAGTGGATTAGTGGGTGAGTGTGGTTGGCATCGCCGAAGATCTTTCTCTGTTGAATCATGGTTAATTTTATCTATGTACAATATCTAAACTCTTATTGAGAAATATAGAACAAAATAAATATCTTGACAAGAGAAATATATCATATATTCTAGAACCTTACCAAACTACTAGATAGTAGTTGGAAGTGATTTTATAGAATATAGGTTAGAGCCTAAAACTTATTGGTCGAGAATATCTAGGAAGGCTCAAAAGATAAAGTGATAAAAATTGTTATTAAAGTATTTCTACTATTCTAGTCGTACCTAATGCTCTTATATTAATTTGTACTGAAGAGCTTTCAACTTCAGTTTCATCGAATGGCAAATACTATTTTATACCGAAAATTCACACACCACTTTGACCTTGAAGAGATGAGATATTAATCTAAAGATGATAGCTCCCTATCTTCCAATAATACTCTCATAATTCTTAGGTCTTATATACATAGTCTAGAAATGTAGTCATAATTGCTATTATTTCAATTATCTCTTCTGAATCAGAACATGCTAAGTTTATTATCAGGAGCTGGTACATAAGCAATATATGCTTGCATGAATCTCGAAATACAAACATCATTTCAGAGTTCTATCCATTTCTAGTTTGTGTTAAGAATACCAGGATCTGATACCTGAGAGCCAACCTAAGTAGAGTAATCCCACTCAGAATTAGAATCTCTAGTCTCTAACACTACCTTCCAGCCTCCTAATGGGGCCCACTTGTCTGTAGTTTAATTAGAATATGACATGATTCCTTCCTGGAAATCATGTGTTCAACTCCTGTTATCGTCAAAGTTATTTCCGGTATTGAGTGATTTTCTACCAATGCCTCTTGCAACTGCAAGGCTCCCTGCACGAACCAAGGACCTTCAAACAAAGGGTTAAAATTCCATCCTATAGAGGTGCTTCTTGTCTACATGCAAAATGTTACTGGTTAGATATAATATTGGTTGGATCAGTAGATATTAAGCTTCAAAGTCAGTGACCTAAGAAGGTTACTTACATGACTTCACAGAGCTTTCCGAAGCAACCAAGGGTTGCCAACTAAGGAATTATCTACCAATCTAGTAGAATAGCTTCCTAAAAATTAGTAGGAAGTTATCCAGAAAATATCTGTCGGTTGGATTCAGAGTTATAGAGGTTTAAAGTCAAACGACGTGGAAAGATTAAAATTACGACTACCTCCACAGATACAACCTGCAGATGAATTTGATTATTTCATCGATGATGGAGACAATTAGAGTCAACCCAGTTCTACTTAAGAACTAGACTGTAAGTCTAAAAGACTCTGAAGACTGGATAATTACTATTGGAAACAGTATAGTTTCCAGTTAGTAATATTGTAATTATCTAAGAGAGTGTAGTAATTTTCAGAGTCTCCAGGTGTTCACATCTTTAAAGAATACCCGACATTATGAATTATAACCAGAGAGGTACATAGTTTGTATAATAAATAGACGTAGTCTACAAATACTCAGATACGGAATATATTATTGAAATACCTCCCAAGCTTTTAGACATCATCAAGCAAATGGAGAAAAGACCTTAACAATATAATATTGTTCTTACCATTCTATTCTACTTTAAACACTTTACCTTACTCCTAGTAGTTATAAATGAAATAAGTATAGTTTAAGCCTTCCTAGACAATCTCCATCTACAGAAACAAATCTTGATTAGCCTTGATAACTCTGAGTCTATACAGGTTGTCTCTGCCTAACAGTTTGGCTATTTATTTGTAATTCTACTTGGATCTTGTTCCTGGAAGAGGGACTCTTTTAGCCTTAGTCATCTAACATACACCTAGTCTTAAAGGGATATTGGTGGCTTTTGAAGTTTCATGACTTCTGGCAACAATAATTCAATAACCAACCTATAGATTTCTCCTAGTAAAATCTTATTGGCAAGAGGGAATTTACTTCAATCTTATTAATAGAAAATCTCTTAGCCAGCAAGTCATGTATTTGTCTGATCCTCATTGGTATGTGATCCAGGAGTTGTAATTAGAAATTATATATTAATTCTGAAATGACTTTGCTGCAACTATAATGACTTTGCTGCAACTATGAATTGTATTTGTAATCTCTATAGTCAATTATATAATATTACCATCAGACTATCATTAGACCATATATGCCTAACACAAACACCTCTTTAATATAAAAGTTTCAGATACAGAATTTTATACTATAAAAACTACTTTTATGGTATAAAAGTGGCATACTAAACAGGTCCTAAATTATTTCCTCTATTTTCCTCAATGCAGGACTTACGTCATTCAAGTATAGACCTAATATATCAGTTGATACATTTTTGTTAATAATCATTTCATGTTTAAAAATAAAAGAAGAAAGAAATCTGTAATTTGATTTAATATTGTTAGGAATACCAGAACCCGATACTTAGGAACCACCCTAAGTAGGGTAACCCCACTCGGAATCGGAATCTCTGGTCTCCAACACCCCCCTCCGGCTCCCTTACGGGGCCCACGAGTCATTATATATATCAATCTCAGTTGCGTCCTGTGACTATATTACAACAGAACTGAAGGTGTTAGATTAACACCACATACATCGCCGCCGTCCGTCCGACCGGATCCTGTTCGCAGGATATATGAGAAGGGACCTTCGGCTAGATCTGGGAAGTGGAACAGAGTAATTCCGTCAACAACCCAGAGAGTTACTTGGCTCTAAAGACATGATACCTTTGGCACGGGCCGTAGGTATTGGGACGGTTTCGCACAAAAAGATTGTATCAAATGGTAAAGGATCTCTACTAGAGACCAATACATTTACATCAACCAGAAGAGTCTAGAACTCCAAAAAATACTACTAAAGAAGCCAACGAACTTCACGGAGTGTTGCAACTGGGTTTCGGAACAAGTCATAACCATGGGGTGATCCTCAATACTACAATGGTTACTGAAACCTGCTACCCAGAGAGCAACCAAGGGTTGCCAACCAAGGGATTAATTACCAATCTGGTGGAATAGGTTCCTGTGAGTTAATAGGAAGTCATCCAGAGAAAATCTATCGGTTGGGTATGGAGTTACAAAGGATCGGAGTCAGACATCCTACGATGGTTTTAATGACGACCACCTTTGCAGATATAGCCGTGGATAAAACTGATCATTTTATCAATGGCGAAGACAATTGGAGCCAACTCAGTTCGACTTAAGAACTAGGCCACAAGTCCAAAGACTCTGCTAATCGGGATATTACTATTGGAGACAGTACGTTTCCTAAAAAGAAATATCGTAATTACCGAAGAGGGTGTGATGGTTTTCAGGGTCCACAGGTATTCGCACCTTGGAAGAAAACTCGACATTGTGAATTACAATTAAAGAAGTACATAGTTGTATGATAAATAGATGTAGTCCGTGAATACTCAGAGGCAGAATATAAATATCAAAGTGCCTCCCAAGCTTTAGACATCATCAAGCAATGGAGAAGAGACCTTAACAATATAATATTGTTTCTACAATTCTACCCTACTTTACCTACTTTACTTTACTCCTAGTTGTTATAAACGAAACGAGCCAAGTCCAAGCCTTCCTAGATAATCTCCGTCTACAAAAACGAATCTCGATTGGCCTAGACGATCTTGAAGTCTATCAAGTTGTCTCCGCCTAACAAATATAAATACAATAATTAAATCTTTACCTGTTCTAAGAATATATGGATTTAACAGGTGGTCTTGTAGGAGCCAATCAGCTTATAAAGCTAGTTATTTAGTTCAATCTGAGTTGTTTCTATCAGATTTAGATTTGGTAAATTTGCTAATCAAACCAACTTTATAAAGTCTAAACATTCTTAAGAGATATTATCATATTGATTAACACATACTAGAGTGTTTTCATCTATTATTAGTAATACATCTTAAGAGAAATTCAGGTATTACTTGTACTGTAAAAGAATACAGGAGGAAATTGAAGATTTTCTCTTGTTAAATAGTATAATAGTCAATCACTCTCCTCTTGTCAATTTTTCTATTATAGTTTTTAGTATAGAATTAAGATATAGTAAAACTAATCCTCTTTAGCTAGCCTCTGTATCTTCAGCTACCTCAACTTCATACTGAGTAGTACAAGAAGTTTACTTAAGTATATATAAGTTCTCTTCTACTCTGACAATACTCTTTCTCAGAACTAAAACTTATTCTATAAAGTTTTAGGCTTAATAATATTATATTTTACTACCTTAATTTCTCAACTCTGCCGTTGAGATATCGAGATTTTATAATTACTTTTATCTTCTAAGGAATACTTTAGTACAGTTACATTCTTAAGATCTATCTTCCTACAGGAAACCCTTATTACGTACTATTAGAAAATGAAAAAATAGCTACACCAGTACCTTCCTAATATCTGTAAAACTAAGGATAATCCAGATACTGTTAGAAGACATAGGAGAATGGCTGTGGTTTTAGATACAAATATATGGTAAACTAAGTATTGATTTTTTTTATTTTGTAATCTTACCTGAGAAATCCTTATAATATTATTTATTAAACCTCTGCCTAAATTTTAACTTTATTTTGGGTGTTTATATTTGTATAAGTTGTATTTTACAGTGATGGTGGGCTGCTCTTGCCTTGCTCAATAATTTGACCTGGTATCATAATAATAATATTATTATCATACTTTATTATCTGTGATCTTACCCAATAGATATAAGATAATTGCTTACTTTTAGATGGTTAACAAAAAAGGCTTGAATGTCCTTAAGGGCTCAGGAAAAACAATTTGGTTTTTGAGACTCTAGCTACCTAGGTTGACTGCAACTGGTCCAGAATAAGGACATCATTCTATTCCATTTTCCCACCACCAACTAGAAGCCCTAACTCCGCAACATTCCACCACCCTATAACATTCCACCTCTGTAGACTATAATAGTCCAACCTCCAACTATCTCCATATCACTACAATAGAAAACCACTACTTTTGCTGATGCCGCCCACATCCAGCCACTACTTGAAAATGGGCAATCAATCCAAAAAAGCTCGAAAATGCACCGAATCGAATGAATATCCTTAGGTAGATGGCTTGCCAGAATCCCCACCTGTACTGAAAGCGATGAAAATAGACAACTTCTCTTACATGCTCAGAGAAGGAATTAAAGGATTGGATTCTCGAAATGCAGTACTGTGGATTCCCATATCCTCTACAAATAATTCAGTTCATGGCTGCAGAGATGGTGACAACAGTGCCAGGTAAGAAATGAGTTGCTAAGTTCATCGAGCACTATCCAGATTTGAAGATTGTCAGAGTAGCTGCCCTTGAAAATGACTGCTAGATCATTCCACCTGAATTAATTGAAAAGTTCTCAAATCGATTAATGCAAGTTCTTTGCCATTACAAGGTACAATCACAGGACATCTAGAACTGTTAGGCGGAGACAACTTGATAGACTTCAAGATTGTCTAGGCCAATCAAGATTCGTTTTTGTAGACGGAGATTGTCTAGGAAGGCTCAGACTTCGCTCATTTTGTTTATGACAACTAGGAGCAAAGTAAAGTAGGTAAAGTAGGGTACAATCGTAGAAACAATATTATATTGTTAAGGTCTCTTCTCCATTGCTTGATGATGTCTAAAGCTTGGGAGGCACTTCAATATTTATATTCCGCGTCTGAGTGTTCGCGGACTACATCTATTTATCATACAACTATGTACTTCTTTAATCGTAATTCACAACGTCGAGTTTTCTTCCAAGGTTCGAACACCTGTGGACCCTGAAAACCATCACACCCTCTTCGGTAATTACGATATTTCTTTTTAGGAAACGTACTGTCTCCAATAGTAATATCCCGATTAGCAGAGTCTTTGGACTTATGGCCTAGTTCTTAAGTCGAACTTAGTTGGCTCTAATTGTCTTCGCCATTGATAAAATGATCAGTTTTATCCACGGCTATATCTGCAAAGGTGGTCGTCATTACAATTATCATAGGTCGTCTGACTCCGATCCTTTGTAACTCCATACCCAACCGATAGATTTTCTCTAGATGACTTCCTATCAACTTGCAGGAAGCTATTCCACCAGATTGGCAATTAATCCCTCGGTCGGCAACCCTTGGTAGCTCTCTGGGTAATAGGTTTCAGTAACCATTGTAGTATTGAGGATCACCCCATGATTACGATGTGTTCCGAAACCTAGTTGCAACACTCCGTGAAGTTCATTGGCTTCTTTAGTAGTGTCTTTTAGAGTTCTAGACTCTTCTGGTGGATGTAAATGTATTGGTCTCTAGTAGAGATCCTTTACCATTTGATACCATCTTTTTATGCGAAATCATCCCATTACTTACGGCCTGTACGAAAGGTATCATGTATTTGGAGCCAAGTAACTTTCTGAGTAGTTGACGGAATCACTCCGTTCCACTTCCCAGACCTAGCCGAAGGTCCCCTCTCATATATCCTGTGAACAGAATTCGGTCGGACGGACGGCGGCTACGTATATGATATTATTCGAACACCTTCAATTCTGTGGTAATATAGTCACAGGACGCAACTGAGATTGATATATATGATGACGCATGGGCTCCGTAAGGGAGCCGGAGGGGGGTGTTGGAGACCAGAGATTCCAATTCCAAGTGGGGTTACCCTACTTAGGGTGGTTTCTAGGTATCAGGTTCTGGTATTCCTAACAAGAACATGGATGAATCTGGCCTTGCAATTGGTGATTCTTCACATGATAAACGAGTTGTGATGAGAACTAAAACCACAAAAAAGTACCAGACCTTCACTACACCATCAGGTCCCACAAGACTTATTACATGCATTGAGTGCATAACTCCTACTGGGAAATCTGTCCCGCCATTGTTCATCATGAAGAAGACAGTTTTTCCAAAGAGTATCCTTCCAGGTTACAAATAACTTATTGAAGACTTCAAATTCTACCTTGCTCAGACAGACAATACCTTTGCAACTTATGTTACAGTTTATGAGTAGTTAAGGAAAGTGTTCTTACCTTATTTAAAGCCTTCCAAAGTTAAGTGGCAGATGCCCTGGCGAATTCTCATTTTAGATGGACATGGTTCTCACAAAGGCCAATAATTTTTTGAATTATGCTATTTCAATAAAGTTGTACCTATTTGGCTCCCACCACATTCATCTTACCTGCTTCAGCCTTTTGATTTGGTGACTTTTTGTCACGAATGTGGCTTGGCATGGAAAAAGTTTTTCATATGACTCATGATTATGAGTCATAGGTATGTTATTGTTTCACGCATATGACTCATTTGGGTCATGTGATTTATTATGCTATGATTTATTATGGTTCGCACATGCCTCAATTATGAGTCATGGGATGTGCATCTTGCTAGTATGCCTTGCGGGTATACTTTATGCATACGATTTATGTTTTACACGTGACTTCATTATGAGGTCCTAGGTTTCATGCATATGACTCAGTCAAGTCATATGACTTGTTTATTGTATTATAATTGGTTTATGAGTTTTCGCACATGACCTTGCTATATGGTCATGGGTTTTGAGTGCGTAACCACTTTGGTCACATGATTAGTTTGTTATGATTTGGTTTCGCACATGTGACCACTTTGGGTCACATGACTATGGATAGGAAGAACACTATATAAGGATGCTGATGCAGCCAAGGAGGATAGGTTCTTCATGCTTTGTTCTAAGTACTTTTCCTCATCCTTGCCATCGCTTCGCCCAGAGCGTTTCTTTCCCACCTATAATGGGCCTTAATGCCTTGGATTCTGGAGGAGATATCTGAGTTCGCTCAGTAGTTCCTGGGGTTCTTGGTGTTGAGGTCTGTTAGGCGTTGCGTGGCGGATTACTTGTTTGCTTCTCGTTTCGTCGCCTGCTGGTTATCTCATCATGCTGGCACTTCGAGCTATTCATCACTGTCGCTTACAAGCCCCTTTTGGTAAAATATCTTCAGCTTCTTATCTATCGTCTACTCGCAGGTATTGCATTCGATTGTGAGGAATTGAACATTGTGTTTGAGGGGATCACCCATGTCGTTCTCTGGGCCAGCTCATGTTGCTTGTTGGGTTTTAACAGAGTCCTTAGTTCTCACAATACAAAACGCCCTTGGGTTAGACTGATGACCTTCCCAAGTATCAACTCATTGTACCAGCCACATCATTCCTCAGATGGCAGGATGGTACCCACCCAGCCCTTCCTCATTACATTATGTTTCTACGTTCGAAATCCTATGATCTTTATCGCTGTTCCTTTGGAGCTTTTGTCCTTGTGGCATTTACGGTGATTCAGTCAGGTGTCTCCTCCCCCTCTCAGTAGGGATGGCTTTGACCATGAAAACTCTTACCCCCTGGTATGGTCTTCTGTTGCTTCCTGGGGTGGTGTAAGATGATTGGCTCCCAGGCACTCGCGTTGTCTGTGCGTTTGAGTGGTTCGGTTGTGGATTGTAGTTGTCAGCTTCACCCATTGCAAGTGGGGCCTACCTTCTGTTTGTCTGCTTCTGTTCATTCGCCCTCTCCTTCTTGTCATGTCAGTTGGAGATGCCTCTTGCTCATTGTTCAGTCCGTGCCTGCTGCCAGACCTGTAGGGCTGGCTTTAACTGGCTCTGCTTACTCTTTCCCAGCTTGGTCAGACTTCAGTTCAGCTGGGATTGGATGGTGTGGCTAGTGCCGGCGCCTTCGGGTGTTGGTGCTACCTCCTTTGTAGCTCCTGGCTGTGGCTGGTGGGCCCCCCTTGGCTATATGATGTTGAGGGTTAGGACTCTATTGGCATGGCCAAGACCAGTGGCTGCCTGATGGGGTTAGGTATAGGCTGTCCTGTGGCTATCGGATGGTTGATCTGTCTGAGGAGCTGGGGGTGCTGGGTGGGCTCTATGACGTCTGGCATGTGGGGCTTGGGGGGGGCTGATTGGGGGGAGAGAGGCGCCTGCGAGTACTGGTCAGGCCTGCATCAGGTTGGGCGAGGTCTAATTAAGTGTTTCCGGTCTGACTTAGGCTGTTGGGTGAAGCTGCTGCGTACTGTAAAGTTACCCGACAGACCAGTTGGCTGATGGCCACCTGTACAGATAATAAGTTGCGACTATCTAGTTAGACTTATTTAGGTCTTACACGTTGGGCTTTGTAGGATTTGTTTGGTTTCTTTGGTTTGGCTATGGGTTGGGCAAGAGGGGGAATAGCACCACAGGTAGGAGATAGGCCCCACTGACCTTTTCGGTCTGTCACCACCTCTATGTATTTCTTATGTTTGTGTTGTTTTGTTTGGAAGACAGGCAGCTGGTATAGGTCCTCCTCACTAGTACACTCTGCAGAGGCAACTGGCAAAATGGGTTCATAGGGTCAACAGCTGGGGATGCAGGTGTGAGAGGTTGACATGTTGGTTGCCTCCTCCCTGCCATTGTGTCACCTGTAGTAGTAGTTTGTATATTTTGTTAGTTTTCTACTATAGTGGAGGGGTTGTAGGACAGTTTTTAGACTGGATAGTAGTGATTTTATGTTTGTTAGATGAGGAACCTGGTCGGGTTGGTCTTTTACTCAGCTTCAGCTACACTTAGTGCTGGTTGGCTTCATATCAGAGGGGCTACAGACTTGGACTGGGGTGGGCACTGGGTGGTTTGATAGTCTTGTAATTAGTTCTTGTGTAGACATAACTCAGGGATGGTAGGTGCGAGACCATAGACTTAGTTAGCTTAAGATTAGTGGTATTCCAGTTAGCAGTATCCCTGTGCTGGCAGGGGCTCGTCATATGATAGTGTTGGCCGTATGAGTTTAAATAAAATTAGATTGAATTCTAAGTACTTTTCCTACTTATTACTTTAATGAATATAAAACACCTTTACAATCTTTATCTTTATTGCAACTTTATCATTACATCAAGGAAAGCTCTTCACAAAGAAGCATTAGAGAAAGCTTACGATAGGCATTTCCAATAGAAGACAAAGGTCTTGTACTATCGGTAACGTAGGCAGAGGCCTAGTACTATCGTAAGACTAAGGAAAGAAACAGAAGAAGAGAAATATCGTTCCCTGTCACCAAGAACTAACTATCCGAGGAGAGATCGTCACACTTTTGGAGTCCTGAAGCAGTCATTTCATAATAAGCTCTACTGACACATATCTGAAGGCATTTTGAAAATTACATTCCAATTGTTCTTCAAAATGTATGATGAGGCTCAAGCTCCTGCGATCACTGAACGAAATTGCCAGCATAGATTTCGCCATACTGGTATTATACCACTGAATGTTGCTATCTCACTCAAGGCAGCTGCCACTTCCGATAATAATAATGATAATGGCCTCCCTCTGCACCCTCCTCGGCTTGTACAGGCTAAGTATGCAGATAAAAGTGGCAGGGAGATTGCCTTGCTGCTACAACAATTCCATCGTGACGGCACGACATGGGAGCTCAGGAAACTAGCACAGGAGGTGGGACAGAGGTTGGATGCTGCAGAGGCCCGCGATCATACACGTCAAGCCACGCTCAACTGGGTTGAAACTCAGCTGCTGGAGTACCAGCAACCTGCCTCAGACACTTGCCGAGTACTACCATCCCCGAACAGCCAATTTCTGTCATACCAGGCAGCTGCAAGAGCAAGTGGAGTCCTGCAGTCCTCTCCTCCTTCATCACCAATTACATGCAAAGCAGACATCGTTGGAGGAGTATATTATGATGTGCCTTTGTTTTAATAATCATGATCGATCTCCCTATGATTTTATTTTTTGTATTTAGATGGCTATCTGTAGTTGTTATGTTCGAAATTGTAATTGGTATGGCCTACAGGGGTGGAACGTTGTGGGGTTGTGGAACGTTGAGGGGTTGGGGCTTCTACTACACAAACACCCACCCTCTTCCTCTGTTCCGCCCTCTTCATCCCTTTTTACCCTCCTCCCACCCTCTCTACCCACTATACTCGACGACGGAAAACTCCACTACCACCACCATCCCCTTCCTTTCACCAATTCCCCGAATACCCAATAGATCTCATAATAAACATGTTTGCCCGCGCCGCCCTCGCCCGCACTTCCTCCCTTTTCACTCCTGCTACTTGTTCTCGTAGAACTTACGCTTCTGCTGCGGCAAATAAACCGAAAAAGTCCAATTTGCTGTTGTACTCCGTGGTCGCAGGAAGCGCTGCTGGGGCGGGGTATTACTACTATTACACAACCGGCAGTGAGAAGGCTAAGGCGGCGGAGACTACCTTCAAGGGGAACGGGGAGTGGGTTGATTTGAAGGTTTGTTGTTTGGCACACTCTATTTCGATGAGGGGATAAGGGAATTGGAAGAGGTTCTCATGAAGGAATGTATTAGTTGGTAGAAATCACCCCCGTAACTCACAATACGAAGAAGTTCCGCTTCAAACTCCCGAGCGAGAATCATGTCAGTGGGTTGAAAGTGGCCTGTAAGCCCTCCTTCCTTCTACCCCCACCTCCGATGGGAAAATGCACCAAAGTCGCTAACAAATTTACTCCCCACAGCCGCCCTCCTAACTAAATACAAATCCCCCACCGACGAAAAACCCACAATCAGACCCTACACTCCAATAAATGACGAAGACGCCCGTGGCTACCTCGACCTCCTGGTGAAAAAATACGACAACGGGCCAATGAGCACACACCTACACTCAATGAACATAGACCAAAGCCTCTCCTTTAAAGGCCCCATACCAAAATACGAGTGGACACCGAACAAGCACGAGCACATCGCACTCATCGCCGGCGGCACGGGGATAACCCCTATGTACCAGCTCATGCGCGCTATCTTCCGCAACCCGGAGGACAATACCAAGGTCACCCTAGTCTTTGGCAACCTCACGGAGGAAGACATATTGCTAAAGAGAGAGTTGGAGAACTTGGAGAATACGTACCCGCAGAGGTTTAGGGCTTTCTATCTGCTAGATAATGCGCCGAAGGGGTCGAGGCGGGCCACACAGGGACGCGTGACGAAGGAGTTGCTCAAGACGGTGTTGCCGGAACCGGGCAGTGGGAATAATAAGATATTCGTGTGTGGTCCTCCGGGGATGTACAAGGCAATCAGTGGCGTTAAGAATAGTCCCTCGGATCAAGGGGAGGTGGAGGGGGTGTTGAAGGAGTTGGGGTATAAGAAGGAGGAGGTTTACAAATTTTAGATTGAGGGGAAGTTTTAGAAATCCGGCGGATAAGCTTCTTTATTTTTCCCCCTTCGCTATTACCATATCGCTTCGTTGCACGGAAGGGGAAATACCAATCCCTGAAAACCCGAATTTGTGCAATTCACTACCCCCCTCGTTCCATACTGGTACTGTAATTACATGAACTTATGCTATAGAAGCCACGCAAAAGCCTTCCGGCGTTGCGAAAAAGCCAGTCCCTGTTACCAAACCTTCACCATGTACCATACACTACCAACTTTCAATCCAATTCAATTCCCCATACAAGTACTATACCAGCCCCCCACCCATCCATGTACTGTAAGCGAAAAAAAGAAAGAAAAGATAACTCATTCATACGACAGCACCATAGTCAAACAATCACCATGAGGAGAAAAAGAAAAAGAGAAGAAAACAAACCATTGCCCCGAACCGTAGTAAGCAAGTAAGCAAGTTAATCCAAATCACAATGCAATGACTATCTCATGCACAAACAAAATGGATACTGTAGTTGAGAGGGAGACCCCCCCTCCAGCTAACTCAAGCTCCTAACAGCAGCAAGAAAAAACTCACATATCATCATTCTTAAGAAAACCCCGCGAGGCGAGGGGGGATATTATTAACCCGCCGGCCAAAGCAGCAAGGTTCACATCCCACCAGAAATTTACACTACGGTTCCAGGAAACGGCTCTTTCCCACTCAGCACGACAGTCTGCCTCTCGCGGGAGATATAGCCCTTCATTAGGCCCTTATATATCATATTAGCCAGTAAACACTCCACCTCCTCGATCTCGACTTCGACCCTCTCCGGTGTCGACCGCATAACCGTGTCACCGTCCGCCTCCACTACCCCATGCTCACCATCACTATTACCATCATTACCATCCCAGTATCCGCTGGCCCCCGGCCCTTCCCCTCGCCCGGCACACCCCATGGCAATCTGAAACTGTCTTACGGGGATCTTAGTCCTGCTCTCCTCGTTCTGGTACAGAACGACTTTACGGAAGAGGTTTCGCATGGCGATGTCTTTCGTTCGCTCTAAGGTGAGGTAGATTCTGCGCTTCACGAATTCTTCTTCGCCGTGGCGGAGGGCGGCATCGAAGGCTTGGAGGTTGCCGGATTTAATGGTTTTGCAAACCGGGTTGAAGAGTGTTGCTAGGCGGGGGAAACGGGAGAGGAGTTCCAGGGTCGGGAGTTTGTGCTTCGTTAACATTGTTGTGGGGATCAGGTAGGTTAGGATTAATCTAGGTGAGTTTTAGCTGAGTAACCGCAGGTGGGTTGGTAGGTATTCGGGGAGGGGATACTCTTTATTCCGGATGGAATCGGCCTTGCAGTGGTTTAGAGCGTAGGTTAGGTGTGCTTCTGCCTAAGGTGATATGTTAGAATCGAGGCTGTTACAATGCGGGGGGGCAGGGGCTGCAGTAGTGACGTGCATTCCCGTAGTCTTCTTCTAAGAAGCTGACAACTCCACAGTAGTATTTAAAGGTAACAATGTGGCTTTTGGGGAATGCTTCCAAAGGTGGCATGTCAGCAAGGGAAGCAGGAAGCACACGAAGTATGTTTTTTGCTAGACCGACAGAATTTAACTGGTCAATTGTTAGTATCATCAGCTTATTAACATATCCGTGTAAGGACACTACCTTGAAGTAAGTTTTGAACATGAGGTTAACAATATAATAAGTTCCCCATTTTCTCGATTCCTCAATAGGGGCGCTACAATACCGTTAGCTGGTTGGCCTTCCATCACTTAAACCATGCACCAACATGTGAACGCACCGGTCGCTGATACATAATGTAAAGGCCTTGTTAATATACCTCGCCGCATCCTCAAGGTGTTCCGAGGCCTTCCCAAGTCTTCGCGCTTGGTCATCCGATAATATAGCAACAGTTCTCAAAGACAGACAAATCTGGTACATGACGGGAAGTGTCCAATGCGGCCAGTTCCCCTTTGTATAGCCCCTAACCATAACTCTATTCCCCGCGAGAATCACGCATGGCCGTCAGTCGACCGTACAACTGACATTAAACTTTGGGAGAGATGGGAACCAACAGTAAAAGATCCTTCTGCCCCTCGTAAGCCTTCGCCCAACTCACATCTGCCCCATCGTCCCGCTCCAGAATGTACGCTATCTTCCAGTAGCAGACCAAGGTGTCGATCCAGGCAGCTCTGGTATTCTCATCGCGTAAGGGGGTCAGACCGGAGATTTCGTATTCGACGTCGCCGCGAATCCTCTCGTGATTAGTAGAGAAGGCGAATGTTCCGCGGTCCGGATTTTCGGGGGAGAAGATGCTGCCGAGTAGAGCACCGTCCTTGGTAGTCAATGCTCTACGAAACGTTTTACTGTTTCGTCTGTGTTAGGTTCGATGCAGCGGGAGAAATAGGGGAAATCGGGCTCACGTACTAGAGTGTGGTCATGATGAAGATGCTATGTTTTAGTGATGTTTATATTGGGCGGTGGTGGTGGTGATAACATGAGAAGTGGGATAAGAGGCTCAAATGAACGTGTTTGGAAAGGGTTGCGGGGGAACGCGAGGGCGGGAATGTCACATTGGGCAAGTTGGGACAAGGAGCAGTGATTTGGTGCGGTACAGGCACTCCAACGCCATACACGGTGGCGCACCGAGTTGTGTCGCTCACCAAGACGGCGGTCGTAACCATCTCATCATAAAAAGTACGAGTACGATTCTGGTGACAGAATTCATGGCCCTTTTACCATTTTACACCAAAAATGGCAGATTTCAGTCGCCTACAACATACCTAAAAACAAGATAGAATTAACGAAATTAATGTTGTGATGTAGGTACAGTGCCTCGTCAGAAGTGTTCGTGATCGTCTTACTAAGCAACCTCACCAAAAATGCCACCTCGCCAAATGCCACCTTGCCAAATACCAGCTCACTGATCGCGCAACCATATGATACCTGCCCCATACAATATTACACACCATGATACGGTGATCCTCTATTCAAATAATTCTTTAATTTTAATTTCCTCCAAATTTCCAATGGTTAACCGATCCAGATATAAATCAAAGCCAAAAAAGCGAAATCCAAAGACCACTCAAACTGAAATGACCAATGTGGAAAAAGGCATGATCATCGGATTTTTCCACTGCCTCTGGAATATTGCTCTGGTTGCTCAAATTATTGGCTGGCCATGGTCAACTATTAAAAGCTTTCTCACTCGCGCATGTGAGCGTTTGTCCTTGGATAATAGTCCTCGTCCTGGTTGCACACCTGTTCTCAGCCAGCGACAGCATTGCACAATCATCCGGGCTGCCAAATCCAACCAGAAAATGACCAGATCAGATTTCAGGGATAAATATGCGCCGGGTATTTCTTTTTCTACTGGTTGGTACCCATCTGAGCCTGAGTGATAGAACATGATTCTCTAACAAATTTATAGTAGATAGAGTACTCAGAGATACCAATATTAAGAAATGGCTAGCCAAGTCAAAACCCAAGCTCAAGGCTGTTCATATAGCTAAGAGACTAAGATGGACTACTGCTCATAGGAATTGGACAGCTGAGTATTTTGAGAGAGTCATCTGGAATGATGAGTGCAGTGTGGAGGAATCCAGGGATCCAAGGCAGCAATGGGTTTTCAGGGAACCTGGAGAGCAGTGGCTTGCAGACTGTATTTACCCAAAGGAAAAGGATAAGGGTATTTTGCTTATGGTATGGGGGTGCTTTTGGGGTAAGAGAAAAGGTCATTTGGTTCCTATTACCCAAAATATCAACAAGACCAGGTATGTTAGACTCTTAAGAAGACATCTTTTTCCTGTAATTTATCAAATAATTTCCTTTGGTATGCAACTTGAAGATATTCTTTTTCAGCAGGATAATGTTCCTGTTCATAAGGTATATGGTATCATGGATTGGCTTGAGAGAAATTGTATTCAGGTTGAGAAGCACCCTCCATATTCCCCTGATTTGAATCCTATTGAACATGTATGGGTTGAACTTAAAAAGCGATTACACCAGCAATATCCAAGAATTGGAGATACCCCAGGAGGAAAAGAAGCTGTTAAGAAGAGGCTTGCACAAGTATTACCTTTGGTTTAGGAGACAATTCCTGAGGAGTTTTTTGAAAAGTTGTAGAAATCAATGCCTGGTAGAGTAACTGCAGTATTGAAAGCAAGGGGAGGTTATACAAAGTATTAGCTAGCCTTATTTATTATTATTTTACTTTAAAATATATATAGCAGATAATTGATCATTAACAGTTGATCATTGAGAGGTGGTAGTTGAGGGTTGATCATACACTCGTATCACGTGAGCGCTGTTGACAACCCCACACCACAGTCCAACGGTGCAACCGCAATTAAACATGTCTCAGATTACGAATACTTCTGACGAGGCACTGTAATTATCTAGACTCTCTGGGTAAAAATTATGAGAATTTTCCCACTCCACCATGATGGCTAAGAGCTTAGTGTTAAGATTGGATGCATGCCACGATATTGTCACAAACGTGGCTTGGCATGAAAGAGGCTTTCATGTGACACATAGTTATGAGTCATAGGTATGTTATTGTTTTACACATATGACTCATTCGGGTCATATGATTTGTTATGTGTGGGATTTGTGATGCTTTCGCACATGGCTCAAATATGAGTCATGGGACGTACACCTGGCGAGTATGCCTTGCGAGTGTACCTTGCGGGTAAGCCTTGCGCATATGAGTTATGTTTCACACATGGCCTCGTTATGAGGTCATGGGTTTCACACATATGACTCAGTTGAGTCATATGACTTGTTTATTGCGTTATGATTGGTTTATGAGTTTTTGTACATGATCTCGCTATGAGGTCATGGGTTTTGAGCATGGGATCACTTTGGTCACATGATTAGTTTGTTATGATTTGGTTTCGCACATATGATCACTTTAGGTCACATGACTATGGGCGGGAAGAATACTATATAAGGAGGCCGATGCGGCCGAGGAAGATAGGTTCTTCACACTTTGTTCTAAGTACTTTTCCTCGTCCTTGCCGTCGCTTCACCCCGAGCGATTCTTTTGCCATCATGATGGGCCTTGATGCCTTAGATGCTGGGGGAGATATCTGAGTTCGCTCAGTAGTTCCTAGGGTCTTTGGTGTTGTGGTCTGTTAGGTGTTACATGGCGGATAACTTGTTTGCGGTTCGTTTCGTTGGGTTGGTTATCTCACAATACTAGCACTTCGAGCACTTCATCACGGTCACATACGAGCCCCTTTCAGTAAAATGTCTACGGCTTCCTATCTATCGTCTACTCGCAGGTTTCGTGTTCGATTGGGGGGATGGAACATTGTGTTTGGGGAGATCACCCGTGTCGTTCTTTGGGCCAGCTCATGTCTTTTATTGGGTTTTGACAGAGTCCTTAGTTCTCACGATACAAAACGCCCTTGGGTTAGACTGATGACCTTCCCAAGTATCAACTCGTCGTACCGGCCGCATCATCCCTCAGGTGGCAGGGTGGTACCCACCCAGCCCCTCTTCATTATGTTTTCGTTTCTACGGTCGAAATCCTACGATGTTGTTTATCGCCGTTCCCTTGAAGTTTTTATCCTTGCGGCATTTACAGTAATTCAGTCAGGCATCTCCTCCTCACATTCGTGGGGATGGCTTTGACCCTGAAAACTCTTACCCCCTGGTGTGGTTATTGTTGCTGCCCGGGACGGTGTGGGACAATTGGCTACCAGGCACTCGCATTGTCTGTGCATTTGGATGGTTCAGTTGTGGTCTGTGGTTGGCGGCTTCACCTATTGCAAGTGGAGCCTACCTTCTGTTTGTCTGCTTCTGTTCACTCGCTCTCTCCCTTCTTGTCGCGTCGGTTGGGGATGCCTCTTGCCCATCGTTCGGTCTGTACCTGTTGCCGGGCCTGTGGGGCTGGCTTTGGCTGGCCTTGCTTACCCTTTTCACGGCTCGGTTGAACCTCAGTTCGGCTGGACTGGCTGGTGTGGCTGGTGCTGGTACCTTCAGGTATTAGTGCTGCCTCCTTTGTGGCTCCCGGCTTTGGCTGGTGGGCTCTCCTCGGCTATATGGAGTCGAGGGTTGTGGCTCTGTTGGCACGGCCAAGACCAATGGCTGCCTGATAAGGTTAGGTATAGCTGTCCTGTGACTGTCAGATGGTTGATCTGTCTGAGGGGCTGATGGGGCTGGATGGGCTCTGTGGCGCCTGGAGTGTGGGGCTTGGGGGTGGCTGATTGGGAGAGGAGAGGCACCTGCGAGCACCGGTCGGGCATGTGTCAGATTTGGCGATGTCTAATTAAGTGTTTCCGGCCTGATGGGGCTTTTGGGTGAAGCTGCTGAGTGCTGCAAAGCTCCTCGATGACCCGGATGGTTGATGGCCACCTGTGCAGATAGTGGGTTGCGACCACCTGGTTGGACTTGTTTGGGTCTTATGTGTTGGGTTTTGTGGGGTTTGTTTGGTTTGTTTGGTTTGGCAATAGGCATGGCTGGTGGGGGCAAGGCACCATGGGTGGGAGATAGGCCCCGCTGGCCCTTTTGAGTCTGTTACCACCTCTATGTATTTCTTTTGGTTATGTGTTTGTTTTTGGGGGACAGGCAGCAGGTACAGGTCCTCCTCACTACTACGCTCTTCGGAGGCACTTGGCAAAGTGAGTTCATAGAGTCGATGGCCGGGCATGTGGATGCGAGAGGTGGACATGTTGGTTACCTCCTCTCTGCCATTGTGTTGCCTGTAGTATTAGTTTGTGTGTATTTTTGTTGGTTTTTTATTGTGGAGGAGGTTTTGCGGGACAGTATTCAGACTGGGTGGTAGTGATTTTATATTTATTGGACGAGGAATCTGGTTGGGTTGGTCTCTTGCTCAGCTTCAGCTACACTTGGTGCTGGTTGGCTTCATACTAGAGGGGCTATGGACTTGGACTGGAGAGGGCGCTGGGTTGTTTGATAGTCTTGTAATTAGTTCTCGTGCGGGCATGACTCAAGGATGGCAGGTGTGGGGCCGTAGATTTGGTTAGCTTAGGATTAGTGGTATACCGGTTAGCGGTATTCCTGTACCGGTGGGGGCTCGTTGTATGCCAGTGTTGGCGGTACGAGTTTAAATAAAATTGAATTGATTTCTAAGTACTTTTCCTACTTATTACTTTAACAAATATAAAACATCTTTACAATCTTTATCTTTACTGCAACGTTATCATTACGTGAAGGAAAGTTCTTCACGAAGACAAGTTAGAGAAAGCTTACGATAGGCGTTTCCGATAGAAGACAAAGGTCTTGTACTATCGGTAACATAGGCAGAGACCTAGAGCTATCGTAAGACGAAGAAAGAAGAAGACAGCAAAGAGAAGTATCATTCCCCATCGCCAAGAATTAACTGTCCAAAGGGGGATCGTTACAGATATACTATTTGTATGGCAAACTCATACAAAATTGTAAGTACCATTTACCCACCCTCATTATTTCAGGTATTGCATCATGAATATTTACCAAGAGAGCTTGTCACCAATGGATGATAGTACCTAGATAACCCTAATGGCTCAAGGGATTTTTTTCAATCCCTTGTAGAATGGTGGAGTTGAAGTTTTGCAATGTGAAAATACCTGTTTTTGGTGTAAAATGGGGGAGGGCACGAATTCTGTCACCAAGCTTGTACTGAGAAAAGGAAAATTCCGTTCGGGAAAGGGAATTTGAGAAGGTCAAAATCGGTAGGTTCAAAAGAAAAACAATCAAAGAAAAAGGAAACAAAATCAGTTTGCAAAATTCGTATCAATCAGTCCTTGCACTCTCAAGGAAAGTCTTATCTGTTGGTGTACAGTACTTCACTCCCACACTAAGACTTGTTTGGTTCAATTCATGTTTTGTGGAGTTTGATGTTGGTTCATTGGTTGCTATCTACTTTATAAGACAGGTGGAGAAAATCTCCTTACATACAGAAAGAAAACAGTTTTCCCTTCCTCCTCCCAACATACAAGGTCTGGCAAGAAGTTTTGGAACAGTTATTTGCGGTTAACCAGCCAAATACATCCTTGTCTGTTCCGGTTAATAGGTTCCTACCCTTGTACCCTATCATTTTAGCTCCTAGCCAATCCAAACCGCAAAGAAAATACATTCCTCTCTAAATCCAAAGCAAACGAACTAGCAGGACTTCAAAAATCCACAAACCAGATTTTGAGCCTTACTGTACCGTAGGGTTCCGAGCCTTTTTTCTTTTTTCTTTTTACAAGTATCATACCGCAATGCCAATACCGTATTACCTGGCATCAGTCCAAAATTGGTCTAGTTTAACAGGTTAATAGAATTGAGAACACCAGTTAATGAGATCCGATACAGCCAGCAAATTCAGTTTTTACTTTGAGAGGAAAACACTAATCCTTCTTAAGGGGTTTTATTTCAGAAAACGGAGATTAGGGGGCGTGGCGGAGATAGTAAATAACTCGAGTTAATACCGCACCGTAGTATCCCTCCTCCATGGAAATGATTTACGGTGCTGGTCCGGAGGTCTGTTTCAACCTCACGATGGATAGCTTAGATCACAGTCGGTACCGTACTCGAGCAGCGCTTGTTGTTTACTTAGTGTTTCTCTGGCACCCGTATGGAGGTAACCCAAGCACATAGTTCCGATAGTCTAATGGTCCATAGGAGAATCTTCAGCCATACCAGCAGTCCCGAAGCAGCAGGGTTTGCTCGAGCACACTAGCAAACCACCACTCAAAAGTCGCATTGCCAAACACCCTCTAAGTTTTCCACTAAACACATGATCGAGGAAACAATCCAGTTCTCGACGGACTGCTGGAACATTGAGGAAAAAATATTTATTCTTCAAAAGGTAAAACAATTCTGCAAATTTCCCACTTGCCCTATTAGCAACTACCCCAAAATAGACCCTCGAAAGCCCAATAGCCGACTTTGAAAAAATATTCTTCTCGACAAACAATACCTCTACTCCACCCTCCCGGGCGCTACTAGTCTGGTGTTTCCACCAGAAATTTGACGAAGGACTTCTGACTCTCCACTGCCTTAGGTCAAGCACGTCTAATCCTCCTGATATGACATATGGCAATGGCTCTGGGATCAGGGTCGGGACTCCTTTCTGCGAAACTGCGTCTCAAAATCCGTCACCAGAACACTCAGTCTTATGATACACTTACCCTTGCAAGCCACAATCTCACCCTGCAGGGCCCGCCCTCCGAGAAATGACGGCTGCCCAGAGATATCGCTGCCTTGGACATGCTGCTAAATATAGTCATATCCCATTCGGGGCTCTTAGCAGTTCCCCCACCGGGTTCCGTGGCCCCGGCCCGCTGCCGCCGCCTTGTACCCAATAGTCCAGTCCACCCGTCCCCATCTAAAGACGGGACGGACCGTATTACTGAAGATGGTGCCCGGGACTGACTGCAGCAGTAGTGTCCGTCATATTCTCTGACTAGGACGGACCCCGGGGCCCCGTAGGTGTCATTGCAGATATCCTGACTGTGGACAACTGCCGGGACCTAGGTGACTGACTGTGACTCCTCCCCCCTCTCGGTAACTTTCAGACTCATCCTAGAATAGCACTAGCTCGAGAAGGCGGGGACCCATAGTCAACCTCTCAGACTCCCGTCTTTACGAAATGCGGACGCCAGCGCCCGGCACTCTAAAATGTACAAGCCAACCCGTACTATTTACAGCAACTCCTGCAAGGAAGGAGACAATTGTTTGATGCTATTTGCGCTGAGGCCTGTCCCCCATGATTAGCCGACCTACGCGACCGAATGTGGAGAGTTACAATGTTCCGAGCAGCTCCGTCTGGCCGCCAAATGATGGCTTGTCCAAGACAGTTATGCCATTAAAGCAGTCATCATTGCACATATCATATCTGCTGAATGGCAAATTAACCTTGAAGTCTAGCGAAAATTTCCTGCTCCTGCTTCAGAACACCCAAACTTGTGCTCAAATGCTGAAAGAGTTACTACTTGTGATAACACTCTACACTGGAAAATTCATTGCTCTACCTCACCTCCAACTATCATAGGAACACTTCTGTTTTCCACTATGCCCTTCAAAGGCCTCTTGCTGCGAGTACGGCATGGTGACAAAACTCAATTTTTTATTACACTCGCGATCAGATTGAGGCCAAAGCTGTTCATTTTCATTCTAGTTTAGAATTTTCTCCCCTCTTTTTCTTCTTCTTTATGTTAAACTAATGTTGATCGGGGGTGATTTTTTTCTTTCTTTCTAATAGAGAGTGTGTGGGGAGAGCGAGAGTGTTGAATAAGAACGAGCGAACTTCCCCACTTACCCCAAAGTCCACTGGCGATTGGAGTCATATTCCTGTTACATTGCAAATATTACAAATGGTTGCCGTTTAAAAACCCGGCATCATGAGATATCACTCATTGCTGCGAATCGCTTTCCAATTAACTCTTAAGGGCCTGTTTGGCAACGACCGTTCCATTCAGTTTGCGACCGTTCCCCATACAAAAATGGCCGTCCTTCATTTCCGAAATGGTCGTTTTGTATGTGTGAACGGAACGGTCGACCCGCCTTCCGTTCCCACCAAACAGGCCCTAAGCGACATACACCCTGGTGCAGCCAATCAAAAAAAAATCTGCCCAAAACCGTTTATACTCATCCTCCAAATTTTCTTACATCATAACTTTTTGAATGAAAAACGATTCCTCTCGCTTGCCCCCCACCAAGCCAATTACCAATAGAAAACCGGCGCCGCAAAAGCAAGCAATCACTCCCGTTTTCTATCACCACTATAAGCAAGTAAAACTGACTTGTTTTTTGAAGGCCGGCTACTGTTGTGATGATATTGATAGATGGTTGACACAGTGAGCTTGAACGATGAGTTGAAATTCTTAAAAGGGAAGGGCAAGATGCTCTATTTTTGAGGCTCTACGTAATTGAGAAATATTTATGCTTGATTGCACTACCGGTATACAAAGTCAACCTGGCTTTGTCTCCAATTGGTTATTGTTGAGTGGAATCACGGAGGCAGAGAACGAATGAGCAAACGTAGAGTTGAGATTGAGCTATTGATTGATCTCAAAGAAGACAGTTAAGGCCCTGTTGGTGACATACAGAATAAAAAAACTGAGTTTTTATGGAAATCCTAGTGTTTGACAGGGCTAAATATATATATTACCCCAATAAGTGACTGTGACTCCGAGTATAATAATATATTATAAGTCCCTGTTTGGTATATTATTAGAAATACTAAAATATTTATAATATAGGTTATATTCAGGCTTAGAGATTGTGAAATTTAACTGAGTGAAATTTTTCCCCCTCCTAGTTAGTCATACTCTAGTATATATTATATTATTTCTTATGCTAATGAAAACAAGAACTTCTAGTAAAATTCGAGTCTGATCAGATAATAACTTGATTTTTATACATCTGATTTGATAAAAAGTATGAAGTTACCCCTACACTACTGGACTTACAGGAGATATGGTATGATATGAAAAAAAAAAAAAATGAAAATAAAAAAACTGTGAGTTTTAAAATATCATACCATGGCATTTTTGCACCCATCAAATACCCCCTAGTGTTTCACTTTAATACCGAAGAAAAAACTGAGAATAAGTGAGAAAAACTCAGTTTTTCTGTGCTACCAAACAGGACTTAAGGCGAAAGAGAGAAAAAGAGGAAAACAGGGAAACAGGGAAAAAAGGGGAGAAAGAATATCATACAGGCATTATAGGCTTATGGGCAGGAGAGCGAGCGTCACACGTGGTGGAGGTTTTTGGTGGGAGCGGAGACATGATTCCTAACTGTTATCACAATTAGACATACTCGAGAAGTATGGCGGTTTTCATATGATCACGTCGAGTGCTATATCTTGACTGTTTTCTACCAAATTATACTTTTGCAATTTTTATTACCCCTGGAGTATTGTCGAATTGTATTTACTTGTAATATACCGGGAACCTATGTCCGGATAATTCCAAACTCCAGCGAGCGCTGTCAGTCCTTCATAAGGGTAACGAACGTTGCCATTATGATAGAAACGCGCGAATGGGAGTACCGGCAATCGACTCGAGAGCAGATAAATAGAAATTTAATGATACTGTACGAGCGAGTAGTACCAGTGGCTCGAACCGCAAATAGTCGCTCCATCCATTAGTCGGCTGCTTTCTGGGCCCAAGAGATCTTGTTTAGTTTAGGATGGCAACGTGATCTGGAAAGTATCCTTCCTTAATCGGCAATAAATCACTCGAGTTTCAAACCGAGACCCCGCAGTACAAGTACTCGTACAGTGCAAGCGCATATCATACCACCGATCTCTTGGACGCAGCGATTATGGGATAAGCCCCGATGAAGAGTCCTATCATACAAGATATTATTTGTGTGTGGGACTATGATACAGCGATTTAGTCAGGGAAAATTCGCACAAATCTTTGAGATCGCCCACCAGCACGTTCCAGGGTTAGCCCTAGCCTCAGCAGTCCCGCACCAACAGCATCGCAACCCTCCCCGTCGTTGCTGGGCGTGCGATTTGGACCCGACCCAAACACCAAAAGAAAAGTGACGACCAGCAACAACCATCCCCGACGACCAGACGATACACCAGCCGACCTTCAACCGACGATAATTCAACGTGAGTAGCTAGAAAACAAACTGATCTTGTTCTTACGCCTTTTATCTTCTTTCTTTAACTTTTCCTTTTGCACATACATTCGCTAATACATAATCACGAAACAGCATGGGTACGTTTTACATACTTTCACTTTCCCTTAATATATTCTCTTTATTCCCTAGGCCATTTGGTAGGGAGCAGGAGAGGGAGGAAGGACAAAAGAGAGATTGCGGGGACGGATGAGAGGCTGATAGTGTTGGAGGTACACAAATTGGAGGGGGCGGGGCGGAGGCAGCCAGCAACAGCTAAGCAGAGAATTTGTCGATGAGCAATTGATCGAGGGGCAAGGGTTTATACATATCTACGTGTGGTGGCTTCATTGGAAAGGCTCTGCTGGCTTTCTCTCTCTTGCTTATCTACATATTGGCCTCTCAATCCTCATGACTTCCACGCATATTCAGACTAAAACCTTCTCCGAAGTTTTGGTTCTCAATTTACGTCTCCTCCATTTCGCTTTGCGCTGACTCATTTTCCTTATTCCCACAGGTCGCCTATCGGAATACCAGGTCATTGGCCGCAAACTCCCCTCAGATGCGGACCCCACTCCCAAGCTCTACCGCATGCGCCTCTTCGCTCCTAACACCGTCGTTGCTAAATCCCGCTTCTGGTATTTCCTCAAGAAGCTCAGGAAGGTGAAAAAGAGTGCTGGTGAGATTGTGTCTCTGAATGTGGTATGTGGTTTAGTCAAAATCCATCCGACAACGGAAAGGATGTAGGAACGGGTGTTGACGGTATTTTATGGGGGGATAGATCCATGAGAAGCGTCCTCAGAAAGTCAAGAACTTTGGAATCTGGATCCGTTACGACTCCCGCAGCGGAACTCACAATATGTACAAGGAGTACCGTGAGCTTTCCCGCACCGATGCCGTCCAGTCCCTCTACCAGGATATGGCTGCCAGGCACCGCGCTCGTTTCCGGTCGATCCATGTGAGTCATGAATCCCTCCTTGTGGGAAAATCTTTTGACAAAAGTCTAATGTACTCCTTTTTCCCGAAATTTAGATCCTCAAGGTTGTCGAGATTGAGAAGGCCTCAGATGTCAAGCGCCCATACCTTAGACAGCTCATCACCAAGGGTCTGAAATTCCCTCTCCCTCATCGTGTGCCCAAGTCCGTCAGCGCCAAGGTCTTCTCGGCCAAGAGGCCAAGCACTTTCCACTAGTGCGGAGTCATTGTTATAGGGGTGTATCGTGTTTTCTCTTGCTTTCTTCGGGTTCTCGGGGTGGTTGGGGTTCTGTGAACATAAAAAACATTCAACAGCTCATCGGGAATGGTTTTTCAAAACAATAAAAAGTTTGAAAAAAATAAAAAAAACTCTAGCCATCGTCCCTTCCTCTTTTCATCCCATTTTCTCCGCGTGCGACCCCGCAGAACTCAACATGGCCGGGCTTTTAAAGGGGCGAATAGGGAAGCAAAAGCCGCGGGTGAACGGAAAGGGGGAATGAAAGGAAAATGAAGAGGAACCTTTTCTCAATGGTAAACTCATGAGGGATCAGTATTCTGTCTTCATTTCTTTTATCTCCTTTTCCTTCTCTATATTCTGCGCTTTCTATTTACTACCATTTGGCCTTAATGGTAGATATCACGGGAGTAACTTCATCGTACTGGGCTGGCTTTGTATTTCTTCGTTTTTATATTTCCAGACTTTTATTTTTTATTTTCTTTCGACTTGAACGAAATCCCACTTGTCTGCTCGCTTTCTAAGGGGATCTTTAAGTTTAAGCAATGATGATGCGAAATTAGAGGACGAGAATACATGTTTTGGGAGTAAGCGTGCACGTTTGGGATGTGATTTGATATGAAATTATCGCACTCGAGTATGGTGAACTCCGAGTTGTGGAAATCCAGTGTGGAGTGCTAACCCGATCCCTTAATCTGTGTGCAGATTTCGCAGCTTTTTAGCGTTGCGCTGGTGTGAGGATCAACAGCAACCTTGCCCTGTATGGAGAAGATCAATTGAGGAAAGGGTGTGAAGATGCAACCACAGTAAAAATATCATTGCCATGTATGAGTAGCTTGCGCATATGAATAGCGGTGTGAGATAGGTATACTGAAAGAATTAAAGACTGTATGGAATTGGAAAATACCTTTCAGGTAGCCAACTATGTGCATATTCCAGCAGATCAAAGAGCAATACAGTTCACCCCAGGTGGTACTACTACCACACTGTTGAGTCTGATAATAAGAGTATAGAGGAAGAGCTGGAAGTGCTAGAGAGAGCAAATCATGTTGAGGAACAAGCAGATCATGAGGAATGTGATAGGAATAGTGACAGTGGTAGAAGAGGCAAGGGAGGGAGCAGTAGTGGAGGCAGTGGAGGCAGTCTCTGCAATAGCAGTAATGAGAGTGATGGTCATGAGGAGGAAGGCAAAGAAGATATACCTGAAGCTCATCATACTTCAGGAAGATGCCATATCAAAGAGATTATCAATCTGGATTCAAATATTGTGCCAGCACCACCTGAGTTCAATTTCCTGAAATACCCAGCTTCTCCACATGAGTATCACCTTCAGCTTCCAGATACAATTTCAAGCAATCAAAGCAGGGCATTGGATTTCTTTACCTTATTTTTTGATGAGCTAGAGCTTGAAATTCTCACTCAGAATATGAACAGATATGCTTTGAGTAAGGGCATTTTAGATTCACATAAGCGAAGATGGTATAATACTTCAGCTTCAGAATTACATGTATTTCTGGCTCTGATTCTGTATATGGGGGTTAGGCAGTCTCCCCAATATACTGACTACTGGGCAAAGACATATAAGTGGCCTCAGCATAGTATAGGGAAGTATATGTCAAAGTTTTACCTTGAGCAAATAAAGCGATACTTTCATGTTTCTGTACCCTATGAATCCCTCCTG
Organism: Tuber melanosporum; assembly: GCF_000151645.1. Lineage (NCBI taxonomy): Eukaryota > Fungi > Ascomycota > Pezizomycetes > Pezizales > Tuberaceae > Tuber > Tuber melanosporum. Next base: position 1,029,858 of record NW_003298830.1, on the reverse strand, counting down.
TATGCTGAGTGGTATCAAAAGATGGAACCATTATCGGACAACCTTGCTTGCAAGTTTCAAACATTCTTAATTCCAGCAAGTAATATTGCTGTAGATGAGATGATGGTTCAATTCACAGGTAAGGTATCAGACATTTCACAGAATTAATATTAGTATTAATTAAGGAATATTGTAGTTTACAGGTCGGTCAGCACACACATAGCGCATTCCAAATCTTTCTTTTACACCCGTGTATTGTACCTGACGCTATCTATAATGATACTCATATCTCCTTCTTCTTTGAGTTTTGGTGTTGCTAGCCGATTGTTCCCACTATTCCTGTTTCCGGTAATCACCGCACACTAAAAAGCGACGAATACAGACGAAGGGATAGGCAGGACTTGCCCTACCTTGTTTGGAATGGTGTTTAGGTAAGCTGTGGTGGTTACTCTGCCAACCTTCGAATGGGGGGGATTCTCTGGCCCTTGGGGTGGCTTTGTTGTGGCTGGTGGTGATTCATTGGAGGAAAAAAATCTGCATGCTCGTCTTGATCTTACCATCTCACTTATGATATGAAATCCAGTAGGGATTCCTATCCTTCGTAAGAGCAGTATAGCTCTTGGACCCGTGAAGTGGATTTCTTCGCTGGGCATACCAAACTTCTAGTATGGCAGTGTCATAGCATCCCTAGGTTGAGGTCGGGTCGGCGATGCAAGGATAAATAAATTTATTGAAATCCCTAGTGCACAAGTATCATACCTGCATCGTTGGTCATTTGACAAAGGCTTGGGGTATTTGTACCGTATACCCGTATTCCACCAATTCAATCTAGCAAGAATGTTTCGCCATTGAAGAGAAAGTTAGATCTGTACTCGTAGAGCTCACTGGTGGGTTCCCATCCTCTCTTCTCTTTTTCTTTTTTTTGCTAGGTGGTGAAGCAACCCTCCCGGGGGGGCTATCCAAAAAAAAACAAAAAAACACCTTGATTAACCCATGTAGTTGCTAGAGGGGTGATGTGTGTTCTGGCACGGGCGCGGTTTTTGGATGGACTGGGGGGAGGTGAAGTGGGTTAATAGCGTAGGCCTGTTTCCGGAGGAAGTATCATACTATATCATTTATACTCGTGAGGCTTCTGTATCTTGAAAACGTTTCTGGAGAATCATAGATATCCAAACTATAGCTTTTATGGAACTATCCACAAATCGTGCCCTCACCGGATCACAACCCTTCGGGAACACCTCGCACCCTGTACCGGTACTAGTACACTCGAGCATCGTATGGTACCCCAGGCTCTATTGGAGGCCACGGGTGGAACTCTCACCACAGAGAAAACGGAGAATAAGTATGCTAATGACAAACTGACCTTATATCTGACCTTCACTGGGAAAAATACCAATAATAGAGGCAGCGCCTCGAGTTCATCCATTCAATTTCCGCTCAAAAATCATTTCCTGACACACCTCCCATCCCCCTTGTCGTTGTCATCGAAAAGTCTAGGCATCACACGTCGCCCCAGGAAAAAGTCGAGATGTGTCCTCTCCAACACTCAAAGCCCCTTTTACGACCAACAACCACCACTGCAAATTCCTTTCAACACCACATTCCCGCGCATAAACTGTCTTCGACTCACTTCCTTACCATTCTCCAAGTCTAGTCATTCTCTCTGTCTATCTCTAATACTTTTTCTTTTTTCTTCCTCTTCCATCCTTCACATTTTTTGAAGAAAAAAAAAATGGTAAGGTTTCCCTCGCCTCAGACCTAAAACCGGGATGAAATATTATAAGTTCACACTAACGTTCTTTTGTTTCCCACATAAGTCTTCCTCCCCTCCCGCGACTTCCCCTACCGGCGCCGCCTCTGGATCTGAAGGCGGTACTCGTTCTTCCAGACCTTCGTCGCCCACTCCCCCAGGTGGGCCCAAGACCGCCATCCGCCGACGAAATGCCGCCGACAGAGCTGCGCAGGCGGCGAATGCTCGTCCGGCCAGCACCAGGGCTGCTGGAGCTGGAGGAAGCTCTAGCACTATGTTGAGTACGTTTTTCTCTCTTCCCTCCTTTCTTCCTTCCAGATGAAAGGGACCTGAAAGTGGTAGTGATTAGCAGCTCGCTAATTTAATCTTTTTTTAATTCGATGTCGTTTAGAGCTCTACACCGATGAATCTCCCGGACTTAAGGTTGACCCTGTTATCGTTTTGGTTCTCAGCTTGGGTTTCATCTTCAGTGTTGTCGCTATGCATGGTAGGCCCCTCTACCTGGTATATCGGGAGTTTTTTTCTTTCGTGAACTCGGTGGCTAACTGCTATTGTTATTGTAGTCATTGCCAAGATTAGCAGGAAATGGGCGGCTTAAATTTGTTCGTTAATTTTTTCTTTCGCTTTCTCGGGCTCTTTAAAAAAAATCGGTTGGAATGCGGGTGATGGACGGGGGGTTTTACTTGTGTACATCAGGCTACTGGATATATAATTAAGACAAAAAAGCAGAGAAGGACTGCTCGGATGTGTGTGCGTGGAATTGGGATGCCGTCTATAGTGAGGTGGGATTGCCAGCTAAAGATTGAATGGGGAGGTCAGAGACTGGAGAAGTTATGGTTATTCGCAGAGCTAGTTCTCGATACCAGAGCAAACCTCTCGAGCAGATTCTCGTGAGCCCGATACGGTAGTCTACCCACTAATCATACCATACAACTGTTTCGCACCTACACCATGCCAAACCCAAAACTAAGACATGAGCCAGCCACCGCCTGAGCTAACCAGCCCTCTAAGCCTCTGAAAGACAATCTCAAATACCGGTATCACACCCCACCAACCCCAACTGCAAGTATGATACAAATACTCCCCCACCTACTTTGCCGCTGGATCTCCCCTCCCGGTATGGCTAAACAGGAGGAATTACCGGGGCATCCAGTGAGTTATATACGGCACAGTTTCTAGCACGAAAGTCAACTGATGCTGAGACCCCACGGCGTATGCCTCCGATGAGAATTACGGCACTATCAGATGATTCCATGCACATTGGTAGAGAGACGATGTCTACCAAACCTTTGGTAAAAGCAGGCGAATTTCTAGGCATGTTGATTTCATCGGTAAAGGCGGTTCATAGGGGTTTGCCAATGAATAAATCCATGTTTTGGTCACCCTTGTTCATAGTTGCTTACTCTGGGGGGGGGGTGTTGGTAATATTGCCGTATTATCTCGTCAAATTGAGTATCTCCGTATGATATCATACAAGCACAAGGTTCTAAACTCCGCATCAGGGCAAATGATCCCTAACAAAGCCTTGTAGTGAACAAAAAAGGAATTGGGAGATCGTGTGAGCCACTGTTGGGCTGGCAGCGAAAGTTAACACAATTTCCCTATTCTTTTTTTTGTTTACTGGGCTTTCTAGGGAGCCTTTTGTTTCAGGATGGAGATAAGAACCCTGTACGGAGATACTCAATTTGACGTGAGAATACGGTATTGGATTGTGATTAGACTACCGGTATCCGGGTGAGGATCGTTGGTTGGTTGGGATTTCAATAGCGAGTGTGGTGATGGGGGGGCGTGGAAACGTGATAGATGGGGAGGGATATATCCTTGGGATTAGCGGCAGTGGGTTGCGCTGGTTGGGGTACCGTACGAATTTGCTGGGCTGGAGGGGGGAGAGGCTGCTAGAGCATTTGGAGAGGGTGTTGGGGATTGGCAGCTGGAAAGTTAAAGACGCAGTGCGGGGTGGGCGGGAAACAGCTCAGGCAGAGAGTATGATAGGGTGGAGGATATGTAAGGCACCCATCCACGAAAACGTCCTTCCCGGGGCAAACTACAAGTGTCATTACTCACTCTCTTCACGATAGCTCCTAAAGTATCATACCCATGGCTAAGACATAATGCCAATAATGGCTTCAGCAAAAAAAAAGACACTCACGGTACCTAAGCAGACCAACAGGAGAGGGGCGTAGCTACGGTAGACCTCTCACCGCCAATAAGGCTATCCCGCCCCACCTAGACGGGGGCACGTACAGTACATCATCCTCCTCACAATTCTCGAAAAACCCTCCGCGTCTCGGACCTCCCAATCCCAGTAACTCTGGTCCTCCCTGCAGCCTTAGGAATGCTGACTGAGGATCGTTTTGTGGTCTTGGCAGTTGGCATGCTCCGCATATCTGAGAAGTGAATGCCAGACTGGTATTCTGCTTTGGGTGATAGTCTCCTCGCCCTCCTACGATGCGGAACTATGCTTACTATAGGGCACGGTATTGTATAGCACCTGCTTTGTTTAGGTTGTTTTCGGATAACACTCTGAGGGTAGCGAGAATGGTAGTTTTGGGAGCGCTTGCAAAGCCTGATGCTTGAATATCGCCTGGTACCATATTTTGGTGAGGAATTGAGAACACTAGGCGTCGTATAATATGACGCTACGATAGTTCGTACGCCTAACATTTCTGAAATGAGTCCTTACTCAGGTGCTCGGGGGACGCGGGCTATCCAAGCGCTTCCGCCGGCGGTTGCGCATCTACCTATGCTTCCTCACTCTACTCGTATTGGTGGAAGTGGGTAACCAGCCATCCACCGCTATCCACAAACTTCTTCGCTGTTGGCTTGGCAAAGATACGAAGGGTTGAGTGTCTACGGGTACGGGAGCCATCCAGCTGTCGGCTTCACGCCAGGCTCGGTGGACTACTAATGGTGTCGTATATTGGACATGTCCGGTTCTAGTGGTGTCGAGATTGGGCTGACTCTCCTCCAAAGGGCAACTTTGTGTTCGACCCTATCATACATATACCCCCACATAGGCGGATGGGGCTAACCATCCCGCCAATTCCTCCATGCCTTTTAGCCCCCCCATAAGTGACCACCCTTGCCCATCACCCGCTCGTTACACATTAACCTCACCGCTCGAGTCCTCATCTGCATAGTGCCTGGTTGATCTCGTCATTCCTCCCGCCCACAAGAACGGACCTTAAGGAACTCCCTCCATGAGTCCGGAAAATTCATTATGCTTAAATATCTGTGCCACCCGCACCTCTGCTAGGATCGATGGACCCGCCTCCCATCGGATATCGGAGTTTTCCAAAGACTATCTTCTGGCCTAGCGGGTTCTGAGGAGCTTTGGGTAAGCCCAGCGCAGCACAAAAACCCCTGCGTATGGGTGGAGAGGTACTGCGGCTCCATCGAACAAGCCCAGTTCCCCTGCAAGCTGCTGTCTTGAAGAAGCTGGCCAGGAGGTAGGCTCGGCGGCTAAGGTTGATATTTACCAGTACTCCCCCCCCCTGCAATGGCTCTGCGAGTTCTCCCCCCATGACATTGATATATAATATTAGGTGAAAGGATCGATATTCCGCCAATGCATAATAGCTAAATTTGCACATTAATCAAAGGCTCGGGTAGCTTACTGTCGTGTGTGAGAGACTAAACGTAGATACAGTGCGGTCCCCGCACAACACAACTGTCTCTACATTACTTAGGATATCCCTACAATTACCCGCAGAAAGGTATGCAGTTCTGGGGAACCGGGGAGCATTAGTATTAAATTAGGTAATTGATCAAATCTAAATGACTTTTTTTTTTGGATGGCTGGCAGTGCTTTAGCCTATTGGTTAGTATTTTGGTACTCGCCGTGTCAAAGCGTTTTCAAAAAGAGCTGCATTGCATACCATCCAGATACAAGCGGAGGGGGGGGCAAACTTTGGTGGTATGCAATAGCGGTCCTTTTTTAAAAACGCTTCGATATGACGAGTACTGCCTGTACAGTGCTCGGGCACACCACTTAACGGTGCATGCATATGCTGAATCTGGGCCTTATCAGATATGCCCAAAACTGGACAATGAGGACAGTTGACATTTTTTCGGTCGTCGTGGGAGCTTTCCGCATGCTATGAGAATCTCTACCCTAAAATGTGGGGGGATCATACCTGCAGTGGAGCTCTGGCTGAATGTAGTAGGGGGGAAGTAGTACTGTACTGGGGTAATAGGCAAAATTAAGCAAGCCCGCTCTCCTCCCCGGATAGGACAATTTCTTACTATTTCTCAAAGAAATGAACAATGAGATGCCTGATGGAGTCTCCACAGATGAGCATCCGAAAAAGCTGTTATTATTGATATTACCTTACATCCTGATTTTTTACATTTTACTCTTTCAGGGAGAAACTTTGAGCTCTAGTGCGTGGATCGTGACCTCCAGCAATTACTTTCAGTCTTTAGTCATCGTTGTATCCTAACTTTCGGGTGTGCTCCCGGCGTCCATAGCCCAGGTCAATTCTATTTATTCCCAAGCAAGCGATGGGAAATGTAACATGGAATACTGCGGGGGGGCGTTCATGGAATTTTTGTTGGTGTCTTGAAGTGACTACTGAGGGGATGGCCCGTCAAGGGTGCTAGTGCCCCGCTGCAAGGAAACAAACCAGGCAGGTAGGCCCCACCGCGGTGACCCTATATGCGAGCAGCTCGGCTTGAAAGATAGTTGATTCGCTCCTCATTAGATGCGCACACAATCTACACTTTGCAGTTTCCATAATTTACCGCTTCACCTAAGCATCCAAGGTTCCTGTGTACCTTCAAGGTCTAGAGTAGGGACTTGTATATAATAAGCCCTCCCTGCTGCTCCCCTCCTTCATATATCTATTCACATCTTCGCACTATTTGCTTGTCTCCTCCCCAGGCAATAGTTAATTCCTATAGGCTTCCCTTTGCGGACTAGTCCCAACTCTGACATCACCAACAGTGAAGACCCGATAATCAGCAAAATTATCCTCACTCAACCCTCACACCCATTCGAAATGGTCAACGTTCCTACTATCAAACTTCAACCTACGGGGCAGGAGATGCCTCAGGTCGGTTTCGGTCTCTGGAAAGTCACCAACGAGACCTGCGCCGACACTGTCTATCACGCGATAAAGACCGGTTATAGATTGTTTGATGGTGCTTTTGGTGTGTGTTTTCCCCAATCCCCTCTTTTGATTGCAGGGCTGACATATGCGGAACAGACTACGGAAATGAGAAGGAGGCTGGCCAGGGTGTGAAGCGCGCCATCGATGAGGGACTCGTGAAGCGTGAAGATCTTTTCATTGCGTCCAAGCTCTGGAACACCTTCCACGAGAGCGAGCGTGTCAAGCCCATTACCAAGACGCAGTTGGAATGGTGGGGCTTGGAATACTTTGATCTTTTCCTTATCCATTTCCGTATGTTTCCACTCTCGGGGATTGCCCACACCTCGATGTGCCCGTTCTAACACTAGCTTGATAGCTATCGCCCTTGAATATGTTGATCCCGCCGTGAGCTACCCAAGCGGCTGGAAAACACCGGATGGTTCTATCAAGCCTATCGGGGCACCAATCCAGGAGACTTGGCGGGCGATGGAGGAGCTCGTCGATGAGGGTCTGGTTAAGAATGTTGGAATTTCAAATTTCCAGGGCGCGCTGATTCTTGACCTGCTTCGTTACTGCCGCATTCGGCCCGCCGTCCTACAGATCGAGCACCACCCATACCTCGTTCAGCCCGACCTTATCCGCCTAGCCAAATCTGAGGGGATTGCCGTGACAGGATACTCCTCATTTGGCCCCGCCAGTTTCCGCGAGCTTGATTGGAAAAAGGCTTTCGATACCCCCACTCTCTTCGAGCACCCTACCATCACCGCCATTGCTAAGAAGCATGACAAGACTCCGGCACAAGTTCTGCTGAGATGGCCGACACAAAGGGGCCTCGCCGTCATCCCTAAGAGCAACAACCGAGACAGGCTCTTGCAGAACTTGGATGTCACCTCGTTCGATTTGGAGGAGTCAGAGATTCAGGCTATCTCTGGTCTGGACAAGAGTCTGAGATTCAATAACCCAATTGACGTGAGTTGCAATAATCTTTCACTGTATCTCGTAAGCAGCATGAATTCTTACCACTATTTTGTCTGCAGTACTTGGGAACTCTCCCAATCTTTGCTTAGGGAGCGGTAGAAGGAAGGGAGGTGTCTCGTATTTTCTTTTCTCAGACAAATGGTACTGCCCCGTTTGTGTGGGGGGCAAGGTTTTTTTTTTTTTTTTTTTTTTTTTTGATAGAGCAAAGGAAATCACCTTTATGCTGGGATCAACCGATGTCCTTCGCACATTGCATTGTGATTGTGAGTGACCTTTATAAAGAACTCGGCAGATTTAAGAGTTTTACCCAATGGGTGGCAGAAACATGATCGGGTTTCATAATAAGGCGGCATCGGCTGCTAGGATACCGGTACCAACGTGACATCTGATCTTGCCGTATCTCAGCCCTGCAGTATCCATCGTAGTGCAAATCTCCCATACCATACATCGCCCCCACCACCTCCACGACCGCTCTTACTTAGCGAACATCGGTGAACAAGAAGTAGTCCCCAACCCCGAGTACTCGAGTTAACATAGCCTAAACAGGCACGTGTGAACACCCCTCAGTGAAAAACCTGTGAGCCATCCCCCACATTGGGCAAACCACCACATGCAAAAATATCACCCAAGTTATGATACATATTTTGCCCCCAGCCGATACCGCCGAAAGCATAACCTTCAAGCATGAATGACCCCCACGACACCTCCACAATCGCTCACTCGCCCCTACAGCGGAAAACCCCAGCAATAGCAATCCAGTCCAGCCAGCCCCTCGACTATATACCATCTTCTCCCGGCCGAATTCCACCCCCGTTAGCCCTCTTCGGCCAACACCTCTGCTGGCATTTACAAGAGCTTCGGGGTAGGTGCTTGCGGGGTTATTTATACGAAAAGTAGGGTAAGCAAGGTGTTGTTGGTCGGGGGGGGGCGGGGGAGTGAGTGGTTTCGCAGTGATTATTGGTGATCACCTAGATTTTGGATGCTTTATTCGCGAAAGTTTAGGACAAGTTGTTGGGGCGCTGTATACTGTATTTTGTAGTTGGGTTATCAGTTGGGGCACTATCCCGGCGATGCGGGCTGATTCGTGAAGCCACTGGAAGGTGTTCATTCGTTGGGATACGGCGTGTTGGTGATTATCACATTGATTGTCCAGGACCACACTTTTGCGAGTTATGGGGTTGGTTGTTCATTTACGAGTACATTCTGAGTGGTCACTGGTAGGGGAGAGGAGAGATATTTAGATTTTGGAAAAATACTGTATTCCCGTTGCGCACAACCCCCTCGATGACACAAACGCGCCACACCCCCCTCCCCCGGCCCCCGGTGGTGGAGGATTTAAGGGTGCGCCAGAGCTACTCGAGTATTATTTTATCTAACGCTGGCCTTGATAGTCCTGGGTTGAGATTCCCATTGTACCGTACACTACACACCACAACACGCACCGATCTGGCAAACCCCCCCCCCCAGTTCAGGCGCTGTACCGCACCTTCCAGTACTGCAGATTTCTGTCAAACTTTCTGATGTTGGAGCTACGGGCTTGTTAATGTCAGGCTAGCTATGATACCTGCCGCGGCGTATATAGCCATCCACTAAAAAGGTACCGTCGCAGATCCACTCACGAGGCCACGCCGCACGACGATACCCTAGTACGCACCACGGCGGCACTAGCGCTCTAAAAGCTGCGGGGAGGATCCCCGTCAGGGCTTCCCTGGCTTCGTTGGGTTATCGAGTTCGTGGAAGTTCCGTCTTGGATGCGACCATTGCCGGTTTCCTCAGCATTTTAGTGGGAGGTGTCTAGGGATGGAATCTGATTTCCTGGGCAGAAGAATTCGCGCAGACTTGCGACCTCCTGGAAACATCCGAGACCCGGTGGATCCACGCTCGCCATTTGTCCGGGAGGATCTGTGATATTTCACACGCAGGCATGCCGGGTGCGTCCAACTGCAGGTGTTGTTCGCTAAATACTCCACCACGTCGAGTGATCCACCTCGTTTAATTGTTGAAAACAGGGCTAAGTGGTATTTACGGTATCGTAGCAGCCTTGGTGTTGGGCTTAACCCGGCGCACACGTAGCGGGCGTTGTAGGGGGTGAATTTTCCGTAGGGTTGGCCACTCTTTTGCGCTATCATATATGCGTGGGCTCTTTTGTTGCTTTCCCCCCATGTCCTGTGGATTTGGAGGGCATGGGAGGAGGGCCTTTGCTCTGAATGATGGTAAATCTAGGAGGGCAGATAAAGAGCGGAAAGTTGAGTCTTCGATTCAGATGACTTCTTCTATCCATGCGATACCGACCATTTCCTGAAGGGGGATCGGTCCTGGGGGAAGCCAGGGAACGGGTGTCGATAATGCTCGCGGCAGGAAGTCTTGATTTCTTGAATTAGGAGGGGGGGAGCTGATATCATAACATAAAAATTTCTTCTACAGTATCGAGGAGATGCGCTTTCCCGCTCACATCTACAAGTATTGCCCGAGGTTACAAACTACTCGAGTACCTGCTAACCCCTCTAATTGCCGGTAGCCGGCCCATTCCACCACCAATGTCCCGGAGCCTGCACAAGAGACTTTTAGCTCTGGCGGAGGCCGCCGGCGCGCCCGGGGGTGCGGGGACCATCCACACTTGCTGTCTCGATAAGTAAAAATACAACAAGTATCAAGCGGTCGGATGGATAACGTGGGGGGGGGACCGGCTCCTAATAACTGGGGAGTACCAAGGCCGGTCTGATGGTATTGGTCATGGTGGATCTGGTTATGCAATTTTAATGATCCCAAGCGTGGCCGGGAGTTACCGGTAACTGCGCTCGTAACTGTTACTCGTACTCGTACAGGACTGTGGTCCCCGGCGCTCCGGCCAGGGGTGTCACATGCGGTTGTGCGGGGCCGTCCGTCCTTCGGAAAGACTGGCGGTGGGTGCCATGCGGTCCTTTTAGCCCTCGGTAACTCCACTCATCTCCCCATCAGCCCCCCCTCGGATCTCTCCGAATGTTGTTTTCCGGACAGAGTACCGGTATAGCTTAGGGAGGCTAGGTTTGCTGGATCTCATTAACCTGCGTCTGCTAAGCCTATTGTGGTTTAGATGGTGATTTTCCTCCAGATCTCCGAGCAGGGCTCCGGTCGTCACCTGCATCATACTCAGGGATAACACGACAGGCAGATACCGCACAGGTACTCGTACAGCGCCGGCATGATACTCGACCTCCCCCTCGCCCACCAGACTACCGTACTCGAGTAGTTGTACCCTCTCGACCAACCCCCAGTTCCAACGATAGCTCAAGATCCACATCCACACACCATCTACTCGAGTACTGTAGGAGTACGGTACTCGTAAGTACAGTACCGCCGCAAGCCAAGTCTTTTGCTCTTACTTCCTCACCTCACAACCTATATTATCATAAACAATTTTCATCCAACCGTGTGATTCCGTGTGGGGAAAGTCCAAACACTCCTATAACAGAAAGCAACCAACTGATCCTTGGGCACTGGTTCTTCAAGGAATTGATTTCGTAGCGCAAGACCAGGGTTGTTGTTTCGAATTGAGTTGGTCCCCTAACGGAGTTCGGGCAGATGTTTGTGGCTTGTTGCGGTTGGGTTATCACCATATTATTGGGCGGTTGGTTGGGCTGCACAGATGGTGTGGCCGCACGGCTGCTGTTCCAAGTATCATATCATAATATTATCATACTTATTTGGACGGGCCTTTTTTTTCTCCTTTGCCCCGTTGGTGCCAATTCCTGGCTTGGCTTTTCTGGCTTGAGAAAGGATGATGGGCTGTGGAGTTTTTATCTACTCCAGTACGAGTAATTATGATACCGTACAACCTTGTGTGAACGTCTACTATTTCTTTTTTCTTCTCTTGGTTTTTTGAAAACCAATCACCTCTTGTGGAAGAAATGATATTTTATGTGATTTTTAGTCATGTCATGTCAACATTACGCTATTTGTCATTGCACCGGTACTTCCTGTCTGAGCGACCGACTCACAGCATACGCTGGGTCACATTGCTGATCCCCAATACCGGTGCTACTGTACGAGTATGGTACCGTACTGGCACTTAATTTACGCAGACGAGTTGAATCTGAGCACTTTGTCTGATATAGAAATTTCCGCCCTCGGGCATCCATCCATCCATCCGGTTTCAACTCGGCCCTGCGAGCATTGCAGCACAATTTATCATAAACCTCCGTTATCGCTGGCCCTTTGGGAGACCGGATCTCGTGGAAGTAACAGGAGGATGGAAATTAGGGAATCAATAGGCTTGGCAGAAGAGGGGGTGCCAAAAAAGAAGGTGAGTGATAACTCATGATACTTACCTTATTTCCAACTCAGGTACACGGAACAATATATCTCCTCCGGTTTATGGATTAATATTTGTTTCAATTCTGAAAATACACACGCCCATTCAACCCCCCTATCATGCTGATTGAGATGGGGAGTTTTTCACAGTAACAGTCCATGGTAGGGACAGAAAAGTTAACTGCCATGATAGGTTTTCTTTTATGCCCTCCCCCGGGCAACCTATCCCCCGAAAACCTGTCAGATACTTAAGTGCCGTCTCCTCTGTGGGGAAATAATGTATCATAGGAAATAATAATTTTACACTAACAAATACTGAAATTTAGGGACATTTACAGCCTAGAAAGAGGAACTAATACTGGCAAGAAGGCAGCCGGGGGATGGTGATCACGTGGAGCTGAGACTTTGGGCGCGGTAGCATACTGTAATAGATTGCTATTAAAAATAGGGTAATCAAGCACAGGACCGATTTCCATTCGGTGAGGATTTATCAAAAAGCGCAAACGTCTCGTGATTTCCCGTACCCCGTTCCGTCCCGCGACCGTTCCCCATACAAAAGATGCTCGCCCTTCCGTTTTGAAACCGTTGCTTTGTGTGGGGTACGATAGTGGAACGGAATGGTTGTATCCAAGCAGGCCCTAAGTAAATGAACAAGTCAGGAAACGAGGGAGTAATAATGAAAAACCAATAATCATAAGCTTGCCCGAAAGGCAACTGCGATGAACTGAATATCATCAGCAGTAAACCATAAATCGCTTCCGTTACCAGTTCTGGGCCGCAACAAAAGGTCTTCGAAGGTCATGATGAAAAAGGGAACGGGGCCAGTTAGGATCGCAGGAGTAACCGAACAATCAATCGGAAGTTTATTAACACATTCCGAGGGCTCGAACGGTGCCTGACCCTGTTGCAGAGTTGTTCTGTCTAAGCCACCAGCTAGCAGCAAAACGAAGGTGACCGAAACATTCAGAAACTGCACACTCGATCGTGAGGGTAGACTAATCGTTTGGCGGAAATCTCCTTGCAAAGGGCAGAAGACTGTTTCCTCCTTCCGTATTATACAAGAGTTGATATACATTGTATAGCTAGGTTTGTATGTTGTTACGCCGACTGCTCGCAACTCCTTATCCACGTTCGTAATAGCTACCTTATAAAGGCCGAAGAGGTTTTATAAAACTATTAAATTTTAGTGTTGTCCGGATGAAAACCGGGTAACTAAAATCCCCAGAGATTCACAATATCTCTTCTTCACGCTCGACTTTTGGAAAGTGTTGAAACTCGGCAGAGCAGTAACCAGTGTTTTAAGAAATGCAATATAAGGACAGGGAAGATCCGACAATACCGCTTGCATTTCCCCGATAATTTCAAGCATGTGAACTTGAATGCATGTTCACACGGTATTCTCGTACAGTAAGTGTCTGATAAATGGTGTATTTGTCGTCGATATCAAGGTCAACTTCAGCAATGGCGGGCGGACCTGGGACTACGCCCATATTATGTTGCGGATTTGGGTTGACGATTGGAGGCAACAATAGAATATCCAATGCAGTGTCCAAGTAAGGGTTTTGTTTCTAATCACAGAGGTATCAGTTTGTATCAGGGCAGGAGAGTTGGGCAAGTCAGAATGATATACTACAGTCGCACCTCGCTATAATGAACGAAAAAGCCGAAACTCTTGGCGTTCGTTACAAGTATGACGAGGTGCGACTTAACCTGGTAGAGGGGCTATACTGGTACTAGTATAGATACAGTGCACACACCGGGATGAGGAACGCCAAGCGTTCCGGATTTTTCGTTTGTTCGCAATAGCGAGGTTTCCGGTATAAAGAGTTCTTTCGTAGCGGGTGCGACCGTACTGGGTACCAAATAAGAAATCCATCGATCCGGGGGACAAAGACGGATATATTCGTCCCAGGGAAGAAGGATTCGAAAATACGAGTCAGGAATTTGTTTGAGCGCCCATATACACACGGACTTTTCGCCATATATTTCGCCAACTCCTGTTTACGGATGCTTCTTGCCTAGGACGAGTACGAGATAGTGCGTTGAGATAGGGCAATAGAGAACACAAGAAACCAGAAGTGGAATGTTAACCTTTCGTGATAGACGGCCCTGATGAATCTTATGTTTTATTAGCGGCGAATTTGGTGAGAGCGAAGGGAGAGGATTGTTTTCCTGTAAAAGATACTGCAATTCTCTCCCGCGGGCCCGCTTTGGCATTAGTGGAGCGGGGGAGTGACGGTTTTCTTTTCAAAGGCCCGTGTTTCATTAGCTGTTAACCACTGTAGGTGAGAGGGAAACGAGAGAAATATTTGCCCTCAAAAAAATGTCCCTTTTGTAGGTTTGTTCTCAGAGTGGCAAAGAAGATGTGTGATGGTTTGCTTTTTAAAGACCTTTCATCAGAAATTAACTTGATGAGTGGGGAGGTGGGAGGAATTGCTTACCTTCAAAAAAGAAGTCCTTTTTCCGGATTTGTTCAGGCAGTGGTGGAGGAGATTGGTGATGGTTTGGTTTTGAGGTGGGAAGAGCGCCACAGATGCCACAGAAAGTCCGTACAACGCCACATTTATCTAAAAATAATTATGCAGGACAAGCCAAGATATGATAGGAAGGCTGGGCGAATTGCGCGGTAGCTGGCTTGGAGTCGCTCCGCCACTACGACAAGAAGAGTGGTCCGAACTTATGACAGGAGCAAACCATCATATTAGAATCACCACACAACCCCATCTCATAGAACAAACATCACCCTCGAGCGCACTCATTCCAACTCCATTCAAACACCAGTACCAGGACCGCAACCATGTTCTTCTTCTTTACCTGTGGAACCCAAGACTTCTCCGGAGCTCTCAAGGGATTTGAACATATTCGCGTTGTCTGTCCGGTACGCCTACTCGCTCGAAAAATGTAAGGCTATTTTGTGAAATGCTAATTTTCCCTGCAGAGGTGTCACAATTCCTCGGGTTTGTTTTGCCCCTAGATCTATCTCGCGGCAAGCGGAATGCTTGGGATGTTGAATACTAATATAATATCTATTACCCGAGTATAGTTGTCGCGATTAAGCGTAGGAACTTCTTTACCTTCTGCTTCATTCCTATTATCCCCCTTAGCTGGGGAGAGGTCGGTTTCCCCCAGCCTGTGACGGCGGATGACTGTCCAGGCAAAGGCTGATGACTGGTATTATATAGGAATTGAGATGCACTATCTGCCAATATCACCAATCGACGTTTGTCCCCTCGCTCTTGTTTTTTTGTTCCAGGATGTGGGAAGTCAAATTTATACTGATAGGGAGAACAGGAGTAAGGAGCAACTCATTGGCATGCAATCGCAGGGTGCACCAGCGGCTCCGCCCCAGCCGCAACATAAGTAAACGAGGCCATAGAGACCAGCACAGGGAGCCGGGCACATGGTGATCGATACGTGGATTCTAGGCGAAAGAGTTCCGAGCAACCATTTTCTGGGGATAGTTTTTTTCTTTTTCTTTTTCTTTTTCTTTTTTTTTCCCCTTCTTCCCTTACTTCATGCTTGTATTGCTTGGGGGCTCAAATGAACGCGGTGGGGTGCCGGCTTGTAGTTGGCTCTATCTTGGATTTGCTGCAGTTGAGTTGTTGGGGTAAACTTTATTTGCTTTTTCCCACCCCCTCCTTTTCTCACCTTTGTTGGATTGGGGATACGGGCACGCGATGGTGGGGATTATAAAACCTATCAAGTAATTTCTTTGGTGGTTTAAGCTGCTTTCTTCTTTCGTGGGGTAATGGTACCGGTAGTGGAGTACCGTACATTTGAATTTAACCAAACCATTTTATTAGGTTTAAGCTTCTGGTAAGCTTTTATCAGAATGTTCTCCCCACTGGTTACCACGTTCTAATTCCCGTGTTGAAATACGGTACGGGTACAGTATACTCGTATGGATCGAGACTGAATTCTGGGTTCCAGGTTCTGACACGCTATGATTGTACCGTTGATCCGATTCTCGCGTGAACTGTATCATTCCTACCCTGCAGTAAGCAGGCGGTTTGTGACCGATCCCCCTCTTTTTCGTTAACTTTCCGCCCGCAGGCGCGAGATAAGGCCGAAGGTGTCTTTACTCGATCATTTCCCGCAATTCCATCGCAGGACGCCGAGAAGACATTGTTCGTTCGGCGGAGGGGGCCATTCACCGGTCCTCTTTTCATCTCGCTTGCTCGGGCCTATTATTTCTGTCAGTAGCTTTCCAAAAGGCACTTGGGAGTTTTCTGAGATGTTATGGATTTTACTAATTACCCGTTCCCAGACATTGTACCAGCTTGGCGCTGTCAGCTCAAGCCATCCCCAGCCATAGATCTTATCGTCAGGAAATTCACGCGAGACATAGTTTGCAAACCAGAATTAGTCGCAACCTGGATACCGTATGGAACAAGTCTAGTGAGCGAGCGATACCTGTAGATAAGGGAGAGCGGTGGAGTCAAATTTTGCGGGCCGGAAAACCTTTTTGGAAAAATTCCCCCGCTGTGTCACCTGCTGTTTTAACGCTAATTCACATATTCCTTATCTGTTCTCCTGTATTGCTCCCTCTTCTAATGAATCCCACCCCCAGAAGAGCAGTTTTCCCCGCCAATCTAGGCCTATATTGTGAGGTGCCATGGAAGGGGGCGGGGGGAGCACACACAGCAGGGTGGATAGATCGTTACCTTAAAAAGTTCCCGGGTTGTTCGTAGATTTTAAGATCAGAATTCGGAAATATTATATATCCGTCCAGAGCCCATTTCCACTCGGCCTCTCCCTCGACACTTTGTTTGCGAACTCTAAGCCCGGTTAAACCGAGGAGGAGGAAGAAGGATAAAAAACGCGTCTACAATGTCATCTCCACCTTTGTCCCAAGGATTTGGGTATGGAATCGTCCTAGGGTTGGGGTTTGCTTTTGCGTTGGGGATGATTGGGACTACTTGGGCTCTCAAGAGGTCTGATATACCTGCATCCTTCACACCTATACCTGGGCTCTCTTTCTTTTTTTCCCCTTCAATAGTTGTTGACTGGTTGTTCAGGTATCAAAATGAGGTCCAAACATCCGAAATGTTCAGTACTGCTGGCCGTACAGTCAGGACTGGTCTTGTAGCCTCGGCCGTCGTATCTTCATGGACTTGGGCGGCTACCCTTCTGCAGAGCTCCGGCATTGCTTACCAATATGGTGTCTCTGGTCCTTTCTGGTATGCCTCTGGTGCAACGGTTCAGATCTTGCTGTTCGCTACCCTCGCAATTGAGTTGAAGAGGAAGGCTCCCAATGCACACACTTTCTTGGAGGTTATTAGAGCTAGATATGGCGCCGCGACGCATGTTACGTATATGGTTTTTGGACTTTTTACCAACATCTTGTGAGTGCCCTTGGTCCCTCGGAAGGGCGTTCAAAAGTGAGAGGGGGGCGGTGAAACAGGTCTAACAGACAATCGGGAGCATAGGGTCACGGCCATGTTGTTAACGGGAGGAAGTGCCGTGGTCAATTCCTTGACGGGGATGCCTACGGCCGCTGCGTGCTTTCTCTTGCCCGTTGGTGTCGTCCTATACACTCTCTTTGGCGGCATCAAGTGAGCGCCCGTTCGTCGTCCCCATTAACAAGCACTCGAACTCTAACGTTATCACAGGGCGACCTTCTTGACAGACTATATCCACACCGTGGTAATTCTTGTAGTCATCCTCATTTTCGCCTTCACAACATATGCCACTTCGGACATTCTGGGCTCTCCCAGCAAGGTTTACGACTTACTCGTTGAGGCCTCCGCCAGGCATCCCGTCGCAGGCAATGCTGGAGGTAGCTACCTCACTATGCGCTCCAAGGAGGGCGCGATCTTCTTCATCATCAACATCGTCGGCAACTTCGGCACCGTTTTTCTCGACAACGGGTACTACAACAAGGCCATTGCAGCCTCTCCAGTTTCTGCTCTTCCAGGATATGTCCTCGGTGGCCTTTCCTGGTTCGCCATTCCATGGCTTGCCGCGACTACCATGGGGCTTGCTTGTCTTGCTCTCGAGAATCACCCTTCGTTCCCCACATTCCCCGATCGTATGCCCGACGCAGATGTCAAAGCTGGATTGGTCCTGCCCAATGCCGCAGTCGCAATGCTGGGACAGGGTGGTGCTGCTTGCACGCTACTTTTGATCTTCATGGCTGTTACTAGTGCCAGCTCTGCAGAGTTGATCGCTGTCTCGAGTATCTTTACTTACGATTTGTATCAGGTTTGTGCTCCGATATGTTTTTCCTCTTCTCCCCATGCTTGCTACGATAATGATGCTAATGAATTGTGGAGTAGACGTATTTCAACCCGTCGGCAACTGGCAAGAAGCTCATCATTATGTCCCACACCATGGTTGTCGTATTCGGCGTCCTCATGGCGGCGTTCAGCACCGGACTCTACTATGCCGGGGTCTCGATGGGCTACCTATACCTCCTCATGGGAGTAATCGTCTCTAGTGCGGTCCTACCAGCATCCCTAACTCTTCTCTGGAAAGGCCAGAACAAATGGGCCGCCATGCTTTCGCCAATCCTCGGATTGGCCTGTAGCCTTGTCGCTTGGCTGGTCACCACGAAGAAGCAGTTTGGTGAAATCACCGTCAGTTCGTCGGGGAGCAAGTATTTACCCCCCCTCCTGCTTGAACTATGCTTCGTAACAAATTCTGACAATTGCTCAATAGCGACCCCATGTTAGCCGGCAACGTCGTGGCCCTCCTCTCCCCACTAATTTTCATCCCAATCCTAACCCTGATCTTTGGCATTGACAACTATGACTACGAATCCATGCGAGCAATCCGCAAAGGCGACGACCACGACATCGCAGCCGAAGCGCATATCGACCTAGAGCTAATCCCCGGTGAGCGCGCGGGCTCGAACGGCAGCGAGACCGAAGAGGTGGAGCAGAAGAAGCTCGAGAAAGCGGCCAAGATAGCCAGAATCACGACCGTCGTGATGACGCTGATATTGCTGGTCCTCTGGCCCTTCCCGCTTTACGGCACTAGCTACATATTCTCGAAGAAGTTCTTCACTGGCTGGGTTTCTGTTGGCATTATTTGGCTGTTCTTCTCTATGCTATGCGTGGGGGTGTATCCGCTCTGGGAGGGAAGGCATGCGATGGCGCATACCACTAAGAGCATCTGGCTGGACATCACCGGGCAGAGGAGACCACCGATTCAAGGCCGCATGGCGGACGTGGAGGACGAGAAGCATACGAAGGAGTTAGATGAGAAGAAACTACCAGGGGGAGCGACTAGTACTTAGTTAATCCTATCGTGGTCCCTTTCTTTTTTCTGTCCCCTCTCCCCCCATTTTTGGCTTGCTCTGCGTTTCTCAAATCTTTAGCTGCGGGAGCCCTGTTCTGAGATGATTGGGTTTTTTTCGCTTTTTCTGTTTTCTTTCCACATCGCGCACCCCCCTAAGAATGATTACCCAAACTTAATAAGAAAAAATTGGTCGAATTACTGTAACTTGCACCGAAGTGGAGTGAAACGATGTGAATGGTATTATCGCGCACGGTAGGGTAGCGTAAACACTAGCGCAGGAACATGAAGCAACAAAATGAGAGCAAAAACCACCCGACCTCCTCCGACCACAATTTCACCAGCGCCCAACATCCCAGCAAGAAGAAACATGAAATCTACCCCAAGCAAGCAACCGAATCGCAACCGCATCGTAAGAAGTTCGTTAAAATTACCCCCCCCCCCGTCTCCCCTCGCCTATCACCACCCAATCGAGCCCCCGGACCTCCCAACACCGTATCGTATCGTACCCTCGCCCCAACAAAAGTTCCGAGCGCCATACCCACAACTGGGCTCAACGAAAACAGCTCAACCCGCACAGCGAGAACCTGACATGGGGCCTGACGCCATGTTTATTCGCCGAGACCCCGAGCCCGAAGCGTCGGCCGCCGAAGTGCTTGCTGTATGTGAGGGGCATTGGTTGTTTTTGACTTTGTCTCGATTCGATTGTTTGTTTGCTTGTTTGTTCTGCTTTGAGGGTTGTGATGGATCGGTGAGTGAATGGGATGGATGGACGGATGGACGGACGGAAGGATGGTGCGGTCGGCTTATAAAGTTGTCCCTCACGGGATGGGTGGGGGTGTGGCGCGGTGATGGTCGCGTTGCGTTGTCGTGTGGCTGTGTGAGAGGAGGGGCTGTGATAGTATTTGTCACTACCGTAGACTATGGATATGTATTTGATTCTCATGTCTCCGCGCCAAGAATGGGCACTGCTTGGAATAATTTACTCTAGCCCTTGCCGATCCAAACACCGCTGGACCAATTACAGATGCCGTCATATTATTCCTTTCCAGTCATCATAGCACATACGGTACTGTACTTCCTCAGACAATACAATATCTGCTATCATATAATTAAAAGTTATTCTAATATCAGCAATGCTGAGCCTATTATCATACTTTGCCGAAAAAATAGTAGTATTGAACCAGTATCAGATAAGTTGTGTTTTTTTTTTTTTTTTTTGAAAGCCTTCCTAAATCAGGTTAACACTTATTCGTTCTTGCATAATAATAATAATACAACATCTGTGATACCGTATGTCAAACACCAGCCAACAAAAAAAAAAAAAAAAATACTGCATGAAAGTGGAAATATCATACTACTCGTACAGTATTTTTGCCATTCCGAACAGGACCTTACCAGTATCATAGCTTGGGGGATATGGCCGACTTTATATAGCCGAGAATCATAAGCAAACTAGATACATACTATTTTAAACGGTATTGTTCATACAGATATCAGGACAATGCCCACTTAAATACCACGATAAACTAGTCCCATTGGGATTCTAGTCCTAACGATGTCCTCAATGAAATTACTCCATCATCAAAATTGTATGTTGGGGAAGCATTGTAGGAGAAAGAAATATGTTCATTAAATAACATACCCCATGGTGAGCCAAAACACATGGTGACATGAAACAACTCAATTGAGTATTGCTCAACATCAATTATGAACAGGTATTCTCATCATCCTCAACCTCAACACTAAGGGGTTCCTCCTCCAGCCTTTTCTCCTCACCTTCACCATCTTTAAAATCAAAATTCTTCACCGTAACTAGAGCATTTTTCTTTTCTGTTCCCAACTTCTGGTACTCTAGTTCCTTTTCTTTCATTAACCATTTGTATTTTTCAAGCTTTTCCTCTAATCCTTTTTCTTCAATTTCCAATTGAACCACAGATTTGTACCTCTTACTCTTATGCCCATTTTTTTCCCCTTTCCTACTGCTGCTTTAGTTTACTAGCTATTTCTGTAAGCTTAGTAGATGTACTAGTATACAAGTATGTATAATAATCTAAACTAGTTTTTGCTTGCTTTTCTTTTCCATTGTAATTGGTATAAATTAACTTCTTCATATATCATTAGCAGAAATATCAGAGTTATCTACCTTAATTCTTTTCCTGCCCTTTCTACCAGAATTAAGACCTTCCTCTATGATGTACTGTTGCTTTTTCTGTTCAGCTTTATCTTGTAGATTTAAAGTAGAACAGTAAAATGAGGCCAAGTGGACAAGGGAGCAGATAGCAGCACAGGCATCTTGAGAGCGTGGGGTGTTTCGAGAAATTCTGCTTTGAGTAAAGCTTTCCAGTTGAGTGATCTCTGACTCAGTTTTAGGTGTTCTAGGTTCAAATAAAGGTGAAATGGTGGTAGGGTTTTCTGAATTTTGCTGATAGGAATCATAGCCGGAGAGGGTTTGTAAAAGCTTTAGTACATTTAAGGGATAAATACCAGTTGCTTCAAATCCACTTAGGATATTTTTTTCAGTTAGACCATCTATTCATGCCTGCTGCAAGACATCTCAAAAGTTCCCCTTCTTTACTATATGATTTCCCCATTGAAACCTTTCCCATACTGCCTCTGTTTACTTTCGCTTTAGTGGACTAAATACAGCAACATCAAGTGGCTGTAATTTGTGTATAGTTTGAGCTAGTAGGCAAAAAGGAATAACATAGTACTGTAGGCAATAGAGAAGACACTT
The DNA here is from genome assembly GCF_000151645.1 of Tuber melanosporum. NCBI lineage: Eukaryota > Fungi > Ascomycota > Pezizomycetes > Pezizales > Tuberaceae > Tuber > Tuber melanosporum. The sequence continues at coordinate 1,007,795 of NW_003298830.1, read as the reverse complement.
TCAAGTAATGTGAAAGGAATGGCCGTCAAATAAAAGCATTCGAAAGCGGGTTCTGCTAGCTACTGATGAACTATTTAGTCCAAAGAAGTGCACGAGATATCATAGACACTTTTTTGCATCGGTCCATCCATTCTCAGAATATCCTACCAAGACCTCATCTGGTATACAAAGATGTAGGTTTTCCATTCAGCCCTCTTGAACACTATCCTCTTTGAAAATCATCATAGATAACAATTGAGATCCATCTGCACAAATGGTTTCAATCACAGTAACCATTTCTCTTCCTCCATCAAAAGCACGGAGTGCTCCACTTCACTATTGTAAATCCTTACCATAGATTACTCAGCATGATTGGTTAAATCCAATCAGGTAGCCAATTTCACCTAAATTGTCAAGATTTTCTGGAATGATATTGTACTTGATGATTTCAGCATTCAACTTACTAAATTAGCTATTATATATGTAAATTTAGTAAATAGATATAGTACATACTCGTTCAAAGAAGTTTACAAATACAAAATAGTCCTGCTGTGCCTCAACTCTAACATGCTCAATCTGCCTGCTATACCTAATCCCTAACTCTAGATGATGATCTAAGAATGAAAGATGCCAGTTGTATCTGACAGGTCTAGTATTTTCAGGATTTCTTTTGCTATATAAGTACATAGCCATCTCCTTGAGAAGTGCGATACGAGGAGGAAAACAATAATTCTGCATCACCAAGCACCTGATTCCAAATTAGTTCCTTAGATAACATTAAACTCATTCAAGTATTAAAGTCATATACCAATTAACTAGTGCCTTCTCCTCTCCCCCATTTAAATATTGCTTTTGCTTATTGTCCTTGTTGGTAGGAACTCAGCCATGGTCACAATGCCAAAGCGTAGTTCTTAGGACTTCATAATCGAGTACAAGCTCTTGGTAGGTGAGGACATGACTCCCATGCTCACGAGCTTGATTCAGGGTGCCGAGTGTGAGTTCAATATGCTGTTTTGTTGAAAGATGGTTGGTTGGAGACATTTTGACAAAGATATTTGTAGAAGCAATTGATTCCTTCCACCTAAAGCTTTAATTTACACAAACGTCTACATGATGCAAACTTCCTTAGGTATGGCACTACTCTGTTGTGGTAACTTATTCAGAAAACACGTTTTTGGCTCTTAACTAGTTGATCGGCAACTACTTGTTTCGTGTCAACGTGTGTTTCGGCTCACCGTGGGGTACGTTAATCTATGAGAGAGAAGATATGGGCTCTATACCGGTATATACAATGACCGGTGGATACTAAGAGGTAGTGCACACACACAGAGACACAATTAGAACAACATCCAACTTAGAAAACAGTCTTCTCGGTTTCCAGGTGTTCCTATGACATCATACTATGCTATCAGGTGTACTTGTACCTTAACCTTACCATGCCACTAATAGCATTACTCTATCACACTCTCTAATCTGGTCATGGATTCTTAAATTGCCCTCCTGCACAAATGGCACTGTGCGCCATACGGTACGGTACAATTCAAGCTCTCGCCAATTCATCGGCTCACCGTCAAAGAGAAACGAAAACGGTAAAAAAAAAAAACAGATACATTTCAAAGGAGAAAAAAAACACCCCCAATTTCCTTTCGTTTCCTTAAAACGCAAGCTTTGTGTGGAGCCCATCCAACTCCCTGGCCCAGCATCTATGCTTCGAAATCTCGTACGCGAAAGCGCTCGAAAACGCGCAGGTGCTGGGCTCGATCTTGAGGCTCCGGAGTACGCCCACGGAACACCTCCAGCCCGTTACGACGCCGTAGGAGGTAACAACATCGTGAGAGTTGGGGTCGGCCGCTACGTCTACGCCGGGGAGGACAACGGCTTGTTGCAGGAAGGACACCGCATCACCGAGGACGCCGATGGGCTTCAAGTGGCCGAAGGCCTCGCGGACCCAGTGGACTGCTCTTCCGTTCTTGTTGGCACGTTAGCTAGTGTCTACCCCCGAGTGAAAGAAGGCAGAGAAAGAAAGGAAGGTGAATATTTACCTCTCGGAGAGTGAGCGTGCTCCGTGTGCCGGGACACACAAATATCGCGTCAAACATGGTACTCCTCTGTCCCTCGAGGTGGTGGTCTGCCAGGAGGCCGCCCGTGCCGCTTTCTGGGTGGACACCGGCAGGGAAGATCATTCCTCTTCTAGGAGCAATCACCCAGGTCGTTGCGCCCTCCGCCTTAAGCGCTGCGCGTACCGCGGTGAAAACACCCATTTCGAAGCCGTCCGCAACGATCATTGCCACCCGACGGCTTTTGATGCTTGGCTTGACAGCGGGTAAATCGGCCTGTGATAGACCCGGAGCTTTGCGACCGTGGTTCAGGCGGCCCTCCTTCGGGATGTCACCGCCGACCATCTTGGCGACGTTTTGGGCGAGGGTGAGGTCGATATCCTATTTTTGAGTGAGATGGTTAGCTAGCTCTTGGAGAAGCGATAGAATGGAGAGATAGACGGAGGGGCGATTGGAAGGGTGGGTAATACAGCAAGTCTCTCCGACATCCTCTTGTACACGATTGGCTCGTCGCAATGGCTCAGCTCAAATGCAAGCGCAGCTTCAACATGTTTCTTCTCGTGCTTCGCGAGAGAATTATAAAACAATTGTGCCTGAGCAAAGTGCTCACGGAACTTCGCTCCATTTACCCTGAGTTTCAATCCCGCGACCTTGGCAGCGCACTCCTGGTACGAGTCTGTCTCCTGCTTGTGCGACGCGGGGGGGACGGCTTCGAAGCGGTTTGGCCAGTAGTTGACTTTGCCCTTGTGGATGCGGTGGTTAAGTGCTCCGTCGCGGTTGAAGTTCATGATGGGACAGACGGGGCGGTTGATAGGGAGTTGTTCCCAGTTGATTCCCAAGCGGGTGATTTGCGTATCGAAGTAACTGAAGTTTCTCCCTTGCAAGAGAGGGTCATCCGAAAAGCCGATCCCGGGCACGACGTGAGAGGTGCAGAAGGCTGCCTGTTCGGTTTCGGCGAAAAACTCGTCGACATTTCTGTCACATTGTTAGCAGATGTCCGAGTGATAGATCAGTGGAGGGAAGCGGCACCTGTTTAGAACTAGCTCTCCGATATAGTTGATAGGAACTAGATCCTCCGGCCACACCTTTGTAGCGTCCAGGATATCGAACTCAAACTTATCCTGATCCTTCTCAGCGATAGTTTGAATTCCGAATTGCCACTTAGGATAGTATCCGTTCTCGATGGCCTCGTACAGGTCCTTCCTGTGGAAATCTGGATCCTGGCCAGCCAGCTTCAAAGCCTCATCCCAGACCAGTGAATGAACACCCAACTCAGGCGTCCACACAAACTTGACAAACGTTCTCTCACCCTGAGCATTGATCAATGAAAACGCTATCCCCAAGTCAGACATGTCCCCGTCGAAAGAAGGGGGGAGAATCAAAACCCACTATTAACCCCAAACCCCTGCATCATCCTATAACTCCTAGGGATCCCCCTATCACTCATGGCCCAAATGGACATATGTGTTGACTCGCTATGCATGTACATAAAGTCCCAAAAGTTGTTGTGAGCAGTCTGCGCCTGCGGCACCTCATTATGCGGCTCGGGTTTAACGGCGTGAACAAAGTCTGGGAACTTGATGGCATCCTGGATAAAGAAGACGGGGATGTTGTTCCCAACGATATCCCAGTTGCCCTCCTCGGTATAGAACTTTAGGGCAAAGCCGCGGACGTCGCGGACCGTATCTGCAGAACCACGGGACCCGGCTACCGTTGACATGCGGGCGAATATAGGAGTGCTGCGCCCTGTATCGTTGAGGACTGTAGCGCTGGAGAACTCTGGGATTGGCGTGTGCAGGTTAAAGTATCCGTGTGCCCCGGCTCCGCGGGCGTGGACTACACGCTCAGGAATGCGCTCATGGTCGACTGTATTAATTCGCAACACTTGTTAGCCTCAATCATTATTACCACAACAGTCTTCGGGTTCTCGTAGTCAGGACAAGGCAGGATGGGAGCGGTGAGGAGAAGAGTATGTGCGTACACCGGTGGATCCTCTCCCTCGCAATCTGGTCCTCCAACAAACTCGGCCCGTGATGGCCAGTGCTCGGGTCAACCACCTTGAGCCAATGGTCCACATCATACACACCCGTACCGGAATCCGTAGTAAGTCTGTTCCCGCTCTTTTCGACAGAGACCTTATTCGGCCACATCTCTACGATCTTCTCGTTCGTCGAGGCCACCTCGTTGACTTTGTGGGCTGCTGCGATCTTCGCCTCATTCAGAGACTCCTGCAGCCTTTGGAATACGCCGGTCATTGTGAGAAGGTATTTTTAGGAGGAGGAAATGATGGTAACAAAGTGTAGTACTCGGGTGAGATTGTAGAGGTGCTTGAGGAGGGCGAAAGGTTTCGTGCAAGGAGGGGGTACAGGAGCTTCCATAGTAGCAAAAGTATTCTCCTTTATATTCCTGGGTGGGGTGGCAGGTAGTCTGTTCTAGCAGTAATTGGCAGCTGGCCAGTAGTACCGGTACCGCATTCAATCCTCGTATGATACAGCATCTAGCACAGTAATAGGTAGGATTGTCTTTACGACTACTCGAGCAGGAGTTCTCAAGTGTGGCTATCGTGGTAATCGTTAAGTTATCACTGACGAACCCATGACGTTCAGGCTCTATAAGTACAGTTACAATGGTGGTAAGCTACAAGGAAGATCGTGGGTGGGTGCTTTCGCCACAGAAGTTAGTCTGTCCAATGGGAGTGAGCGCTTTGGTAGTAACGGTTAACAACCCATTTACCGCACAAATAATACTCGTAGCAGACGTCAGAAGCAAGTTAATTCCGCCGATCACTCAACCAATCCTGCCTGTGTCCCACCACACCGCAAGCAAAAAACCAGCACAACCTTCGGATCTGGCGATCGGGAAAAACAGCGTTCAAGGAGGAATAAGGAAATCGAATCAGCGATAAGATAAAGTCAAGTAAATACAAGTACTCGAGTACTCACTAGAAGGTTAGCGAACGATTAACCTAGGTTAACCTGCAAAATCATCCCTGCCTTGTACTGTACTAGTATAGTATCAAAACGTTCCCCTCGGGCACTTGTGTCCCCCCCTGGGAACCTGCGAGGAGTTCTAACAAATACCGTAATTTAGACCCGAGCAGTTTTGTAAGTTTTGGTCCCGATTGCACTCGAGCAGAGAGGTTCGCGTCAAAGAAATCTACCTCGCCTTGGGGTGGTGCGCCCGATTGATGCCAGAACGTATCATAATAAGCTGATCGGGTCGCAATGATGAAGTCGAATTGAAGGTTTGAAAACAGCAATGAAAAAGGCCCTACCGTAGTCTAACTTAAACTAATCATCAGCATCATGTAAATAGCATCATGGGAAGTCACTCAAATCTTGGAAAGAACTCTGTAATAACGTACTCGAGTAGACTAAGTCTATCAATGCCTCCCACAACTCCTCCAGAGAAGCGCCCCTCACCAACCCATTCGTGACAGCGTAGACTTAAACTGTATTGTACTCGAATAAGAGCTTATGGTATTCTCCGATTCGAAAGGAGCCGTGCGACGCAGGCCCATCGAGTGAACTGCTTAGACTATTGGTACTTTGAATGAACACTGAACTCGATTTCTCTGGCCCAAACCGTCATTATGCACTGGCATCGCGGTTCCCCGGTCACAATTGTTTGAGAAACTCATCGTAACTAGACGCGCCGTCGGGAAAACAGCCCCTCCAATAGCCACAATTCACAATCCATTGTCAATGCCAAGCCAGCCAAGGTCAGTCTTTGGCCATCATACTGATACGAGCCACACTCCGCAGCCACGATCCCTCACCACATGACACATTCTAGGGCAAAGCCCAAACCCGTCACATAAACCCCCACCAACCAGCAACCCCACGCAACCACAAGCACACAAACACTTATCGCAGCGCTCGCTACCTACCCACCCACGGCGAAAGGAACAATAATAATTAATTACAAACGACCGGGACGACGACGACCAACAATCGACAGCGATCCAGTTGAGAAAAAAAAACTCCGAAAAAAACCGTACGTTCCCGAAACTCGGAAGAAAAAGAAGAAGACTAATCTGGAGGAAAAAGATAGAGATGTCCAAAGCCCCAAAATCCAAGCCCGGTCGCAGCGCCCTCGCCGATGTCGTTGCCAGGGAGTACACCATTCACTTGCACAAGCGTGTATGTTTCCATCAAATACCCCCATTGCCGGCTGAGTGGAGAAGGAATGAGATAGAGAGGAGCTGACAAGCGAATTCTCAACGATAACAGCTCCACGGTGTCTCCTTCAAGAAGCGCGCTCCCAAGGCGATCAAGGAGATTAAAGCTTTCGCTACTCAATCTATGGTACCTCCCCTCCCTCCCTCAACAGTACCGAAAACCCGGTCACACACACACACTCACCCCACCAGCTAAACCCCCGACTAACGTGACATCTATAAAGGGCACTGAGGACGTCCGCCTTGCCCCGCAACTCAACAAGGAGGTCTGGAAGCGAGGAATCAAGGGAGTTCCCTTCCGCCTGCGCGTGCGTATCTCACGGAAGCGTAACGACGAGGAAGGGGCGAAGCACAGACTCTTCTCGTACGTTGAGGCTGTGAATGTCAAGAACCCCAAGGGAATGCAGACCACCGTTGTCGATGAGCAGTAGTGGACTTGTTATGTTGGTCTCTCGTTTTTTGCGGAACATTTTCTTTCCCTTTTTTTTTTTCCCTTTATTGAACCGGGGTTCAAAAAAATAAATTATAGGGTTTCTTGTTGGGTTGGAGTTGAGTTTGGGGATATTATACAACGTGGTCCGTAGCCTTGTGTACCCGGTCTATGGATGTGATAATGAGGGGTGGTGGTGGTGTCTTTTTGGTGGGGAGTCAAGAGAGGTCCAAGTCGTGACTGCCGGTTCGGATTGGGAGAGGCATAATATGGGGGGCGGGGGGAGGCACAAGTGCTGCCTTACCTTGGCCTGGATACGAATTCCATCGTGGTATATTGCCTAACGACATAAGCGCCATTCCCAATCGACCGCCAGACAAACTCATGCAATTTCAACCCCATCCGCCAGACGTGTGGGGAGGAGAGAATGGAAAATGGAAACAAGAACGCCAGAATTCCCATGCACTCAATCCACCCCAGGGACATTCAAAAACAACCCATGCACCAAAGAGCGACCCATTCGTAACCCAATGATATAGTAACAGGAATGCAAATGATAGAATATAACACCCCCTAAACCGAAAGAGAGACCAATACTCAAATACGATACTAATCTAGCAGTATGCTACCCAAAGCCAGGAAACAATGTCTTCATAGCTTTTCTCCCTACTGAACGTCAGTATCACTAAGTGCCACGAAGTTGAGTCGAAAACATACACCTGGAACGATTATTCTCCCCCACTTCCTCGTCATCCACGTGGGACTCCCCCGGGCTATCCGCGGGCAATCGGCTTGATCCTCTACTGTATTCGCTTATTTCCGTCACCGGATTGTTTCGCGCTACCGCCATTCTCGCAGTATTTCGGAGATCACGCTCTTCCTCCTCATGCCTACTTGAACTTATGCGGAACCTAAGTCTGGCCCACCAAGACAAAACGCCGCCACCGGCATCCACTCGAGCCCGCATCCGCCGAAGGTTCCGCTCTCGTCGCACCGTGGCATTGGTCAGCTGAGGCGGGACATAGCCTCTGGGTAACGCTGAAACCTTGCACAATGGGCATAGAGAAGATTGGGTTTCGAGAAATGGGTCGATGCAATCAGGATGGAAGACATGAAGACAAGGTAATTCACGGACAGCTGTGGAATACGGAATAAAGTCGTCTAAGCAGATGGAGCATTGTGATTGAGAATAACCACGTTGGAGAGTTGTATCATGCACAGGGTCATTACGTCGGTCCCGGCTTTGACGTCGTCTCGCAGGCGTAGGTGAAGGTGGTAAAGGTGGATCGGGAGGGGCAAAATATCTAACGGGTGGGGGAGTTCTTGGAGGATTAGAAATAGATCGGGTAGGTCGAGGGGATACCGGCAAGGAATAGGTGGATGCGGGAATAGTAGGAGATGTTGGTTCAGGAACATATATTCGAATTGGGAACTTTTCCAGAATTCGTCGTGGGACAGAGAGTCGCTTTATGCCTAATGCTTCGAGGTCGACCTGTCCGTTTGCAACTCGACGGCGAAGTCCCTGCAGATGTCGGTATTGAAGCATATGCATGCTAAGAGACGTTAATCCCACAATGCCAAGAAGCACGCCGAGAACTATCAGTAGGAACAACCAGAGTCCTGGTAACGGGTTCCGATGGCCTATAGTGAAACAGCATAAGCACAGCACATTTCGATACATTACCTCAGGTGCACATACCTGTATCTACCTCCATATAAACCCTGGCAAAATCCTTTGGATCATAGTAGGACGTTAGATTTTGGGCCTCCCAAACCTCCGACATATTCCCGGAATATTCGGCAATCTTGTCCAACAGGGGTATGCCATCTCTCCCAGGGATGGCATAGATTGGGAACTCGAAATTATCGAATGGAACACCATGCCAATAAGGATCCTTCACCTCGGGAATCTTCGCAGCTTTATCATCGAGATAAAATATAAATCCTTTAACAACACTTGCGTCCACCTGGGCGGCCTTCAAAAATCTAGTACTACAGTCTCTCGACATCCAAGGCGCAAAAGCAATCAAATCGTAGATGGCATCCGGAAGGTCATCCTTGTGTGTAACGTTGGTAGGGACAGAAGAGAGGCCATGGCATGTCGTGGTCTCATTTACCATAGGCACATAGAGCAAGCCGGAGATGTCATCACCCTGCGAAGCGACGCCCGTGTGAAGGGTTCGGATGTTGGCAGAGATATCGATAGCGAAAGTAATGTTTTTCTGTGGGGTCGGGCAACGTCAGAGGGGTGGAGATATTAAGAGCCAAGACTCAGGTGCCCAGTGTTGAATAACCTACCTTCACTCGGGGTACATAAGCAAGGTGTTCCGGGCTCGATAATTGGGGATTAGGGAGGATAAGCACAGACGCGTGGAGACTATGTGCAGCTGGAGGAAACGTTAAGCAAATTTCAGTTGGCTGGAGGGAGGAAGTGAAATAGTAGGACAGAGACGGCCTACACATATGGTCTGTATTGCTAGCGGCTGCCCCCCACGAGCCCTTGTATTTTGTGTTGCCGAGTTATTATTGTGATAATGGTAGTGGTGGTGGCGGCGGTGGAACGTATCGATAAAGCCGGTAAGAGGGCTGGTGGGGCTAAACACAGTGGAAATCCAGCGGTATATATATTGGGGGATAAGATCAAACACAGCGAAGAGAGATAGGTGAGAAAAGAAGAGGCGATGAATGAGAATGATGGATAAGAAATATAATAGGATGCTGTTGCTGCTGTTTGTTGCTTGCCAGTATAGAGACGTAAGCTTGGGTGTGAGACTACCGGTGCCGAAACCCGACGAAACTTGAGTGCGAGGTTATGGAATATCGATAATATAAGCAAACAAGCATAGACCCTGTACAGAATCGTATGATACCCTGTGGATTGTAATGCGGTGATGAAGGAAGAAAGAGAGGGAGAAGGCGAGAGACAGAAGAATGAAAGTGAAGAAAATAAGGCCAAGCGAGAGGAAATGGGGAAAGGGATATCGGGTGGCTTTTGTTTGGTCTCCCAATTTTCTCTTCTCCTCCTCCTCCTTTGATTCCCACAACTTGGGAACCCCCACCGGTATTTCTAGGCCGCAGCGGTTTGGGGGTTGACAATGCCAAGGGAGGGCGGAATTTGAGGTTGCCAAATGTCGTAGAATGGGGGTAGAATTGGCGGATTATTACTGTTCGGTGAGCATTTAAGGACGGGGTCGCGAACGGAGAGCTCCACCGTTACTGAGTCCGCATCAAGAGGAATCTGCTGCGCCGATAGCTTTAATGAGTAGGGAAGGCTGATTATCTGCTCTCGCGTGCGGTCTTTCGTCAACCGACAGTATTTCTGTGCTTTGTCAACAACAGCAACAGTTTGATATGTCATCAATCCCAGGATTGTGGTTTCGCATCTCAATTAAGTACAGTGCAAGCGCCAAGGGATGATTTTTCGTCTATGACAGGTACTATTCTGCTGGTTAACTTAACCTAACCGTTCACTAACTTTATCGCGGGCACTTGCACTTGCAGATACCGCAAATTCCCGTGAGATCCACTATCTGGGCCAACCCATAACCTCCGGATTCTGGGTCAAAGCTCCTGGGAAAGATTAGCGTTGTACGTACTGACACAGTGCAAGATCAACTCTCAACAGGTGTTGGATCTTATTAACTGGTATCCGTAATTCTGTTAACTTGTCGAACTAAACCTATTTTGTGCTGACGGAGGGAGTAGACTCCACGAGATTCTACAGTACCAAGGTCCCTCAAGAAGTTATGGAACAGTTACTTGAGGTTACCCAGCGAAATACATCCCTGTCCGTTCCGGTTAATGTGTCCCTACCCTTGTATCATACTCATGCTAGGCTCCTGGCAAACCAGATATCGGCACCGTATCGTACTTTGTAACTTTCCCGGCTCCAAATTGCGCTGCCCAGTGGCTGCAAGAAAGTTAATACGAGTAAACTAAATTTACTCGAGTGCGGTATGATAGATACTAGTACGATGGTAGGGTGTGGTATTTACGAAGATCGAGCTCATAGTGCTCTAATAAGGCCATCAGGGCGGAGCCGCCAAGCATAGTGGAACATGGGAATACTCGTAGACGAGCTCATGGATCATGAGGCTTTATTTAGAAACCCAATTTATCGAGGAACCTGGTGACTGGGTACGGTATTATACGGAACTCGCTAAAATCAAAAGTGTGTCCCCAAGCCTTTTCCTATGCGCAAGCAACCACTCCACCATACCTTGCTTGTAAGAATTGCACCTGAGCACTTCGTACTAGAGACACACCGGTTTTTGTGGATATTGGCCTGTGGGCGATAACTCCCGCGTCAACATAATTTTCCTATCATCAGGGCTGCCCGGGGGGAGGGGGGGTAATTGCCTTATTGCCAATGGTGCCAATACCTCAATACCTGGGGGATAGACTCTTGATCTACTCGTAGGCGAGTAAACTTTTTCATCACCGAAACTCACTCAAATCCACCGTATCGGGGTTGGGTCCAGGTGGGATTGGCATAGCGGCAACTTGATCCTTTTGTGACCTGCAGAAGGCTTAAAATTCAGTGAAAATAAGGTTCGTTGTACTTGTAGTCGCTAAACTATCGCATGCATTTAATCGAATCAACCTTATATCCGCTCAAGTGGAGTATGATAGGTCTCAAAATAACTTTTGGTGCAAGGCCGGAGTAAGATACAAACCCCCTTCCATCCGACATCATCGTGTGAGCAAGGGTAGACTAGAAAGAAGATATAACGGAGATAGGAGCAAAGACAATATAATAAACATCCAACGGCCAGGATGGCAGAAGAAAGAGATGTAACATTCGAGATCCGTTGAGTATACTACAGGGGCGAACCTGCCTCGCCCTATTCTAATCACGCTAATAGAATGGCTACGCATCATTCTTTCTCCTCTTCTTTTTCTCTCCTTTCTCGCCATCTTTTTTGCTCTTCTTGTTCTTGTGCTCCTCAGAGACTTCACTCTTTCGTCTCTTCTTGCTGGACGACTTGGACTTTTTAGCTTCTTTCCTGGCTTTCTTCTCAGCCTTCCTCTTTGCTTCCTCATCTTCGTCGTCCCCATTACTTTCCCCTTCTTTGTCATCCTTGGATGTGGGAATAACAGGTACGAGACTGTTCTTTCCCTTCTCGGTCTTCTCCGCCTCCTCACCATCCTCGGATGATTCTTCGTCGTCGTCGCCCATGGCAATATCTTGGCCGATAGCCCTTACAGCGGCCTCGGCTACCGCTTGAGCGGCCGGCAGTGTATCCTCCATGGCAGTGTCCGCATCGGGGTTGTACTTTTTAGCCTCCTTTATCTCCCACTTCCCAGGTGCTCTCAAACTGACGATGGATGTTGTGTTGGCGTTGCCACGAGGAACAGCCGGCTTGCCCTCGAGTTTTCGAACTCTGTTCTCAATCATGGCTCTCATCTCCAAGCCTAAAGTCGCCGATCCATCCTTATCGTCGGCTAGAGCGTCAACTCTCAAACCGAGGGCCGTCTTGGTAGCAAGCATGCGAGCAATTTTTCCCTTGTTCTTTCCGGTTGATTGCCCAATGAGGGATGCGTGGTAAATCAATCCGTACTTGGGAGTATCGTGTTTAGTCTTGAGAGCCCTGAAAAGAGCCTTTTCAGCACCGAGAATCTGGACAGTTGAAGCAGGAGACTTGGCAAGGTTCATGAGAGAACCCGCATGGGCAATAAGACGGGCGCCGACAAGTTCACCAACGAGGGCCGTGAGGTTGGGAGCAATGGCGGTCATGCGAGCGGAGAGGTAAGAGGAAAGCTGTTGCCTGTACTCTGTAAAGGAAATAACCTGGTCTGCGAGTAGTGTGATATTGTTGAGATCCTCAGCTGTGATTTCGGTCCCCATTGAAACTTCTGCTGCTGCCTTGAGGGCAGTTTCGATCTCCTCCGGAAGGATTTCCGCAAGATCTGTTGTAGCGGCAGAGGTTCTCATGCCCATAGCCTTGATAACCTTGGCATAGGCAAGGTTATCGTTGATAATTTTCCCCATCTCAGGGAAATGCCACCCATACCACTCCTTGACGCGCATTGCGTAAATGTTAAGCTCCTTGTCAAGGTCATCGAGAAGTGCGATTGCTTGCACGATCATGGTATCGACCTTGTCAGGACTGAACTTGAGCTTGTGCCGCGACAGGGAATGTGATAGACCTAATGACATAGTAGAAACATCGTTAGGAGTCAAGCCTGGAATCAATGCCGTAAGGTGCTCGCGTATTGCTCGATATAGGTCATTGGTAGAGGAATCCGAGATAATTTGAAACGACAATCCAGGAAGTTTGTTGATGGCATTTCCTTTGCCCCACCATTGCGGTCAGCAACATTGGTATTTTCGGGCGGTGGGGCAGCGAGGAAAGCACAAAACATACCCAATTTTGGATCAGCAACAACGAGAGATGCCTTTTTTTCATCCTTGACCGAGTTTAATAGACTAGAGAGCATAGGAGACACCTTATTCTCCACAATGCATGATACCTCCTCCAGAGCAGCTGCCGCACTATCGAATTTTGAAAATTGTTTCAACCTCACTCTAGAAAACTTTGGTTAGAAGTTTTGATCAAAAGTTGGGGTAAAGGTATGGGTGCTAGGGAATTTACAAACTAGCAGCGCCCTCGGGGGTGCTCATCTCTTTAGCCAGGTCATCTTTCTTGAGAAGTTTCTTGTCCTTCGCTTTGAAAAGGGCGTAGCCAGCACTAGTCTCAGTGAGAATTAGGAAGGTCATTATTTAGCGATCCTCGTGTCGGTGGAGAAAAATTGACGTGAGACAGCGAGGGACGTTTAATCTTGGTGGTGTGGTTGCTGGATCGTTGGCAATGGGCCAGGGGAGAAGGAAATGTTTTTTTTTCCTCTGCCTGCCCTGGGAGAGTTTCTGTGAAAATTGAAGAGCGGAGAACAATGTCCTTGTTTGGGTGACTGGACCCTTGCGTTCTGCTCCAATGTTCTATGATAAGTTACACTTCAATGCAACTATCTACCAATAGGGCGGTGCCGGACACTGAAAAGAGACTTTTTGTTCCCTTCTTTGCTTAGTAATGTTGTAATTCACACAAAAAAACAGTGCCTTGGCATAAATTCCTAATGTATCGTATGATATTTTCTACTTCCAAAGAATGCACATTTTACCGTCCTCAGCCGGTTCTCACCCAATAATATTGTACTCGAGTAGATTAGAGTCGGTAGAATTGAAGAGGAGCTGGTTCTGAGTAGACTATCCATAGCTTAGCTCAGTGGAGTTTGTTTCTCAAAAACCCTGTTGTTGCGGAGAGTTGGGTAGACTATTTATTTTCGTTCGGGTGAGGGTTGATTTCTGGCGTCCGGCAATAATTTGGCATGATTTGGGCTTGGCGTTGGTTAGCTGGGCTCACACTCTGAGCTCATCAACACTCAAGTCCATCTCAAACCACGCCAAAGAAAAAATCCACAAACACGGGAGTAGAAACTCCGCTCAAAAACTATTGCTTCATTCGCTTCTCCACCTAAACCTTTCCTCCATCCCTCCTTTCCACTCCTCCTACTTCGCTCATTGCTTCCCTCAAGCCTTCTTTCCCTCAACCCTTAAGATCGACGTCGGTAAATCCAGGCACCTCCGCTTAAACAAACTCGTTGCTCCCCAACTGTGCAAGCACTTCTCGCCTCTGCCAAACTCCATCCCGCGCTTACCGCTCCTTCTAACGTTGTGAAGGGCATATTATTACTACTGAAAGCATTACAGTAATGTCGGGAAAAGGCGGAAAGGGCAAGGGCAAAACTCGAGCCAATGGACCCGGCGGTGCTGGAAATTCACAGCGTCGCTCTAGGAGTAGGAACACCACTCCAGCCTCTACCAGCGCCTTTTCCGAGACGACGCATCTTTCTTCTGAGCTGATACCAACTGTACGCGCAAATTATGAAGACATACTCGAGAAATATACAAATGGTTCGACTACAGATACCTCGTCTATTCCTACGTCAGGCAACCTGTCTTCGCTGAGATCGGATCTGCTATCGCTCGACGCGAATGCGAAGCGGAGAAGCAAATCTTGTGAGAAAAGTCTGAGAGAACTGAATACGAAAGTCGAAGTTAGAAAGGCTGAAGAGAAAGAACGTCAGGCACAAATCGAAGAAGAAAAGCGGAAGAAAGCAGTTGAGGATGAGGAACGCAAGGAACGGGATAAGGCTAAAGCAGAGAGGGATAGGAAAAAAAAGGATAAGGGTGAGAGGGACTCGGACAGCAAGAGGCCACCGGCCGTTGGTGCCCATCAAGTGATAATTCAAGGTCCGGAGGCAGTTGTGAAAGGTCCGCAAATCTTTGCGGCCTATTTACCTGTTGAACCCTTCGGTCCATAAAGGAAGTTACTAACATGTGCCTCTTAGGTGATAAGATAAAAAAGCGCAAGGCAGAGAGCCCCCCGGACGAGAGGCCGACTAAATCTAGTACCTCCCCTTCACGGATCCGAGGTTCCGAGGAGCATCAGTCGGTGTCTACAGCTCCTTTTTCTTTACTAGAGACACTTGAAAATGATCCGACTGTATATGAAATTCCTACAGTTACTGGCGAATCCACATACGAAGAGAAGGCGAACGCTTATTCGGTTACGAGGTTCCCCGAGGTAGACTTAACAGACCTTGGACCCGGGGACCCTCCAGATGCGGACTTTTCGAATCCGAAACCCTTTAACCAGGTTGCCATGAACACTTTTAATACCTTCATAGACCCCTATTTTAGACCCTTTTCGGAAGAGGATCTGGGATTTTTGCGGGAGAGGGGCAATCGGTCGACACCTTATATCATTCCTGCCTTGGGAATTCCCTACACGGAGGCATGGGCTGCAGAGGATAATGGCTTTGCGTCCCCATTAGCGTCTACTAACGGGCCCAGAAACCCCAATGTACCGAAAGGAAACCCGGATAACCTTACGGATGATGTACTGGAGAAGGATGACCTTCTCTCTTGCGGGCCTTTGCTATCAAGGGTCATAGCAGCCATTATTCCAGAGGAGCTCAACCCTGATGCATCAATGGGAGATGGCGATGCCTCGTCATCCTCGCAAACTCAGGCCAATGGAGAATCGACTCTGCAGGTGGCCACTGCGTCAACCATGCCGGAATCGACACAGCCTGGCTGGAAGGTACCCGTTGGTAAATCTGACTATCATTCATTAGAGGAACGGATCCAACGCGAAATGGCATACATAGGACTGCTCGGCCCTAACACTGAGCCAGACTGGAAATCCCGGGAAGATGATGATGTCTCGGCCCGCCTACGCATGCTACAAGCTCAACTCCGCGAACAGGCCGCGTTAAACGGGGCACGAAAGGCCCGTATTGCAGATATCCTGAAGGAGCAATTGGCGTATCAAGAATATGCTACTATTCTTGACGATCTAGATAAGCAGGTTAGTAAAGAGCCCGTCCCTCCAAACACTATTAAAATGTTCCCGAAATGTTCCCAAGATATCCATGATACCCAATATTTTCCCCAGAGCAATCCGACAAGTTTGCCATCACTCAGGCCTTGCCCTACCGCAGAGAGACAAAATGCTCTTTCCCCTCCTTTTATTCTACCCCCAACTCTCTACATTTCAGGAGGCACGTTGGCTGACGAATTAAAATTCACTCCACAACAGGTCGAGCAAGCCTACTCGAAACGCACTCGCAATATGAAGGCTACCAAGAAGAAGAAGGTGGTGCCCAATGGTGTTGGCGTCGCTCAAGCTCGTGTTGGTATCGGTGAAGCAGCACGAACCCTCATGGAGCGTCGGAAGAAGTGGATGACTTCCATCGGTCCTGTCTTCGAAGAGGGTCTTACGCGCTTGCCCAAAGGTTCTATATTTGGCGGCTTGGAAGAACTGATAGAGAAGGAGAAAGAGGGGGTTGCGGAGGAGGATTAATGCGGGGTTGTGAGTGTGGGTCAGGGCATTTGGCCACCTGAAATCGTTAAGGTTTACTTTCTTTTTTGTGCAATGGGGCGAGGGCTTTCGGGTGAATGCGTGGGGTTGTCGCGTGGATCATTAATATTAAATAGTGAACCTGGGGATGGCTAAATCGCTAAGTGGGTTAGGGCGGCTTTTTTTTGTTCGGGTGGCTTCAATGTACAGCTTTTTTCTTTGTTTTCTTGACAGAAGGGCGGCCTAGTGTAGCATTGTTGGTTCCTTTTTATTACCGGCTTTTCTTTTTGCTTTGCCCAGAGTGGGTCGTATTGGTGGATGTGAATGTTCTTGGAATGGATAGATATGATGATACTCGAGTCGCAGGATTGGAACTGGTTTTCTTCTCGGCAGTAACGCACTAAAAGGAAGGCAACCCTGATCTAGTAGCACAGTGCAGTCATGATGTATCACCTGTACAGTAGTTTTCACCTTTAAGTTCTCTTGAGTAGGTATGATACTAGACAGTCAGTATGATAAGTTTTACGAGTGACATTCCATGATGTTTTCGAGTACCTAGCGTTTGAGGTTAGTTGGGGCGTACGCTATAGTTCTCGTGGCGGGATCTAGAGAAGGCTTTTGCTTGTATTATAAGAAAAGGCTATTGGTATGAGTAGTCTATCTGCCATAACGCCGGTTTTAAAGTCAAGAACAATGCCCTGACCGTGATTATAATAAGTCAGGAATACTATAGTACTCCTGTGTTATGCACCCCCCAATGTACGGGTTTCAATACAGATCCTATCCTGCCCTCAGAAAACCATCCCCATTCATTATTGCCATTCCCACTGTGATTACTCCGTTAAATAGGGAGGGGTCTTGCTATTACCCATCAGCGATTAATGCCTATAACTTCTCTTCTCTTGAGAATATATCCGCTCCTATAGTATCACCATCAACGAACAATATCATAAGCCACCGCCCCAAAGCCCTTAAACGCGGACGAAGAAATCCAAATCGCCTGCCGGCGCGGGGTGGCGATTCGTTTCCCAGGTAGCACTACGTGAGATACGTACCATAACTGGCCCAGCGGGCAGGGTGGTCAGGAGGCAATTAACCCCGGTGCCCTTTGCGAGAAAAGATATCCTTTTAAAATGTGGTTTTAAGTCTGCCATACTCTGTATCTCTTGGTTGAGTTGTTGTGGCTCGGAAACCTCTGAAAAAACTTCAACCCTGGACCCTCTTTCCGGGCAAGAATTCCACGCTTATTTCTGTCCCTCTTTGCCGGCTCCTGTGGACACGCTCGTGACTTGTTGAACGTGACGATAACGCTTAAACGCTAGGTTCCCCTGATACGGCTTTGGGTAATGCTATCGAAGCTAGAACGCCAAAGCGGGCGAAAATAATAATCTCAAAGGATAAAAGCAATAGCGGTCCAAAAAGCATAAGGCCCTTCTTATCAGATAGCGCCCACGCTTTCGCACGAGATCCCAAGAAATAGCCGAAGCTTCGATTCCACTAGGGCACTATTGTAGAATCTCAAATAATCGAACCGGGTGCTATGTCGGTGGAGTCCGCTCCTCGGGTAAGATTTGGTCCTGTATTTATTTATTTTTCCCTGTCCCCTGGAGGATCTGGAGAGCATATGGTTCAGTTTTGGAGTTTTTGGGGTGGTAGATAAACCGGTGGATTCCGGTGAGGTCCCGGACCGAGTAGTAGGTCGATTCTTGTGAGGTAGAGCATGGATGATGATGCGTTCGGTGAGGATATTTGATCGGCACTTTTCTGGAAATCAGTGACACCCACCTGATCAGGAGAAAGTATCCCCTCTAGGTGAGCTTTCGTCCAGACGGTGCACCATGCGGGGGGGGAGGGTTGAGGGGTACAGGGATCAAAGCTATGGGTTGGGATACAATAATTTAGAGACGCCTGGTGTGGCTAAGCCATGGTGAACTCTGATCTCTCCTCCTGATGAACTGGGATGGTATCTACAAGGCCCAAAGGAATTGGGTGGCGAGTGATACCTTATGATGAACATCAACCTTCCCTGCAGGTTGACTTCCTGAAGCCTTTCAGAACAAACTCCCCAAACCCCGGCCGGCTAAATCGCTTCACCAAAATACTGCTGATTAAGATTGCACGAATGATAGCTGCCTCCTGATGCTAGAAAATTGGTAGTCATATCTATCTCTGGTTGAAAGTACCGTACTGGAGAATTATTGATTGAATTTTGGGATTTTAGAAATATCCACTTGGGAAATCCATCCACTGTAGTTCAAGTCCCTAGTCATCCTAAGAGATTTTCAAATGCAATAGATATTTTTGTGCACAGGATATAGTACATTCTGGTAGAGGGCGAAACCATTATAATATTATCAAAGAAGAAATGGAATAATTTAACTATTATAAGCGCAACGCTGGGTTCTCATAATTTCTTGCACCATCTGTCTAGGGGTTTGGAACACCGCAATACCTCAGGAAGAAACGGGTAGAGATCTAAACTCCTCCTGCCCTTCTTCCGTCCACTGTAGCTTGAAGCTAGAGCGCCCTCGCCGGCAGGAAGCTGCTGGTTATTGCATGAAAACAGCCTCAAAGCCTATAGCAGCCAACTACCCAAGAAACACAACTTGAAGTAATATAGTCAAAATTCTGGGATATATCATGTATTAGGATTAAGCCATATAAGGTTTCTTGTCCACCTTCCCGGCCTATAGGAAGATTCATTGGCTAGCCTGATTTCAATGACTTAAGGAAGGGCTTGTAGGTTATTCAATTTTGACCTTGCATTACAGATGTGATGAGAGACACTTGGATTAAGAATCTAATAAAAGAAAGGGCGTTGACTAGCGAAGAGGCTTTGGATAAGAGCTTGTATTAAGATTAAGATAATGATTTCACCTCTTCTGTTCAAGTTGGTTGTCTTTCTAGTGACATTTACCCTAATTAAACAGTTGTAATAATGCTGAATGTTTTCCCCACACAGGGTGCACGCAACACCGTACGGGTACTTGAATACACAATCGGACCACCGGGCCTCTGCCGCTCGATCCACCTTTTTTGGTTGAAAACCTTCCAAGGTAAGAGTTATCAGCCTTAGAGCTCCTCTCCCAGAACAAAAGGAGCTAGGGTAGACCAAAGTAGCCTTTAACTCATTCAGCTCGGGCTACCATTTTCTCCTAGGAGGTGTTACTGTCTTGCCCGGTACTCACCTGGGGCCACCCCGCCCTTGGAAAAATCGGAAATTTTCAATGCTTTTAATGGCGGAACCAAACGGCTCTAATACAAGAGTGCTCGTAGATTGGCATAGACTATCATAATAATATTATTATGGTATCATACCTCGAGTCTCATAACAGTAGTGCCAAGACCGTCTGTCTGCCTTATATCATGCTTATCGATAAGGAACTCTTGGCATAGATCCTTCGTCACACCTCGCCAAGGCAACTGGGGCAAACAACTCAACAACCTAGTTCAACGATCATCTTGACAACTCAGTTCAAATGCCCGATTCCCCGGCTGAATCCTCCGTGTCGGATACCTCTGCTATGCCAAAAGGCCCTGCAAATTCGGATGTTCGAGAAGCGAAACGCCGTCGGCTCAGTATAGCAACAAACACCTTGTCAAAACCTTTCCGCTCACCTCTGCTCTCCAAACCTCGCTCGACTGCTACAACTCCTTCTCCTACAAAATCAGTTGCTTCATCAGTGGGATCTCCTACCTCTCCGGTTACAGATGCTCCAATAGCTACAAATCGTCGCCGTCCGAGCCTTCAATTTACCACCAGACGGACTTCCTCAGCCCCTCAAAATCCTGAGTTAACAAAGCTGTATAAGCAGCAATCAACCTTGGAGGCAAATTTGCGGGGGAAGAGGGCATTGCTAGACACTGCAAAACAGGCTCTGAACATCGAGACGGCAGCCGACGGGCGTGGTGAAGAGAAATTGCAAGCGTTGATAGAGAAGTGGAGGACGGCAGCCAGCAGCGCAGCAGATGCGTTATATGAGATAACTAGTCAGAGAGCAACGAATGCTGGCCCTGGAGGTTGGAAGGAATTAATTGGGAAAAGGGGTTGGGACGATGATGAAAAACAGCCTACTTATGGAAAAGGTGGCGAAGATGAGGTACACATTACCCTTTTTGTGTTCCTTATGTCGGTGCAATGACTAACTTATCATGATAGGAGTTTACAATGGGAGTAATGCTGAAAGCTTTGGGGATTGATCCGGAGTTGATTGGGTATGACCAGGATAACGATTGTTGGAAGTGATTAGATTTAGTTTTCCGCGCGGTATACTGGGATTTGGTGGTGATCGTCACGATGAGGCGCATAACCAAATTTCCCGTGAATTAGCCTTTGAGTCCCTTCGGTGGATGTCGTGGAAGTACCGTAATGGAATCCCTCCATAAAAAATTTCGGTTGGGGGTTTGGCTGAGTGTTTCACAGAGCATTTTCACCACACACGCGCGGCATTTTTTTTTTGTCCTAAAAGCGATCGTTAGAAGCAGAAATAAAGACCTAGAGCTACCCGGGTGGCCACTCCCGGTATACTGAAAGGCTGTGTGTGCTTTATGGTGCATGAGAACGTTATACTCTAGATCTCGAGCTACCTACACGGATATCGGTGCTCAAGCCTAGAGTCCAATTATCCCTTAAACCATGCGAAAAGAGACTATTATGAGAAAATAAATGAGGGAATATCTTACTAGAAGTGGGAGGTGTTACCGCAAACCCTCGCCGGATCAGAATTGAGCAGCCGTCACGCACCCTATGCAAGCTGCGCCTGATCCTGGCAGCATACTAGATCACACCATTGGTTAACCTGCCCGAGCAGTCTCGTAAACGAACTCGTAATTGCGGTGCTTAAGCTTATCCAGACAATATTACAACTCTCGGTCACGCTCTCGGTTTCCGCGTCCAGGTTAAGATTTCATGTTTCACGGTCCTCCTTATAGTTGTGAGCGCTTAATAACGGAACCTTAAACTATTCGTCCTTACCTCGCCGAACTGCTGGTATTGCCACCGGCTATTATCTGCATTCACGAATCCGCCGCACTCCAGAAATCAATACCGGAACACACCGTGTATCACACTATATCACTCGTACCTTGATGTTGTGTTCATTTTACCTAACATCAGCCGGGCAAGAAGCTGGATTGCCCTGCCAAATTATTCGCTGACGGGGCTCAATGCGTCAGGGGACCTTTCGAGTTAAAACAGTAATTGGACGCCTTGTCTTGTACAAAAGGTTTGCCTTCGTTTCACTCAGCCTACAGTATGGCAGTGGCTGGCAACCAGAGAGCAAGCATTCCAAAGCACTCGGGTATGGCATTACCAACTGCAGTGCTCCTCTAACCCTCGGGCCATTCAAAAATGTACGCACCCGCCTAGTAAGAACTATTCAGAATTTTGCGAACAGCAACCCACAGACTTGCTTTTTCCACTCCAAATGGTTCAGTGTGATTGGCGTGATATGGCATGAATTCCTGTAGGGTGTCGGAGCCTACCGAAAAAGAAAAAAAACTGCGAGGGATTGGTCACTTTAGAGGGAGTTATCGGTGCCAGTTGTGCATTTCCAAAAATGAAATGTCAAAGCCAATAATGCGAACGAACGACAAGCAGCAGGATGCTACTACTCCGGCTTTTGGATCCGAGTTTCATTCACTGCACGCCCAGACACAGCCACTCTATCGATACATTTCTCGCGAAGTCATGCGACTCGCGGGTTCTCCGCGAACAGTTTCCCCAAAAGCACAAAAGGGGGCAGGGTTCGGGGGCTAGACTGCAAATCACCAAGTGCAGATGCAATCACACCCGATTATCGAGGCAGACCTCAGAGAGAACATTGCGCCTTTTGGTGGCCTACCATATTTGGTATTCCCCTGGGATTACCCCCTGATTCTAACAAGATCTACAGTGGATTGCATGGATCGAGTGACATCATATGATCCTGGACGCTTTGCACCGGATCTAACCCCATGTCGGCTAATGAGAACTCCCGCGAGTATCGTGCGGGGAAAATTAACATCGAACCGCTAGTAATTTAGAGGTACCCACCCTTAGGATATGGGTATTCCTGAGATCAAAACCTGGGGGGATGAGGTTACGGTGCTAATAGCCACCTGAGCGCCTGGATCGAGTGACAGGTGCTCCCTTAGGTGGGGTAAAATTCGATATCGGCATAGGATTGGGAGTTTGCCCCCTGTGCCGTTAGGAGAACTAGCTGTCTAGGGGTCACACAATCTCCGATCTCCGCGCAACCAAATGCATCGCCAGTTGGTCAACACCCTTCCTCAGAAAATAGGTTGGGCCATCATTAATATCCGTTGGCGCTCAACTTATGCATCTAGGATAGGCACTAGCCTAGGAAATTAGAAGAGAGGATTGAACCCCCCTCTTTCTCCCCATTCGATTACCACCGGCTGTTGGCAAAACGCTCGCGCTGAGAGGGGTCGCACAGACTTCCAGCTAAATAAGCGGCCGAGAATGTTAGGGACTAGTCGTTGGGACAGTTATGCCAGCACTCGTCAAGAAAATCGATTTGTGGTTGTTCCCCGCTAGAAAAGGTGACAAAGCCACAACCAATACACGGAGAGGAAGCCAGAAATCAAGGGATTGGTGATGTGGACTTTGGCTCACTTTTATCATAACACGTAAATGGAGGGGTACCATTATAAAAGGATTCATGAACAGTCACTCGCCGGAGAAAGGTATCGAAACCCTCTCGAAGCGCGTTGGGCGGGTTAAGTCCATGCAGAATCCTAGAGTCATGGTAGAGCTTATATGGAATTTATATCGTGTTGCTTATTATCCTAACAAATTCCCAGAGACATCTCCATCACAACCGAGAAGGAATGCATGCTTTACGTTCGATTCCCGCCAACTCTTGGCTGTTGGCTTTTATCCGTAGGGCCCTTAGGGTAGATTTTTCACTCGGGTGGCCAGTGTCAGCCCGGTATTTACAGTATTTGAAGCCTACCGGTATATTGATTATTGTTCCTTGGTGTGTTACTGGCCAACGCCGGGAATACACCACGGAGTTGTCCATCTCGCTCCATGAGGAAACTATGCTTCCCCCTACCAGCCTTTTTGTTGATGCCGGGTCGGCGATACAAGGATAAATAAATTATATTGAATTTGACGCTGCATTGCGCACCGAGCGTAAACACGAGCTTTTGTTCCAAAGGGATTGTGCCGGCCATCACGCATCCATATTTCTCAATCTTAGATGCGCACAGTATATATATTGTCGAACATTCATAAAACCCCACACCGAAAAGAAAAGGGAAAAAAGACATGGTCCAAGCTTCCTCTTGTTTTTTGAGGCCTTTTTTCCCTTCTAAAACGACAGGCTAATTCTTAGGTTTTTTTTAGGTCCGGATAGATGATTTGCTCACCCCCTCGATTCTCCAAGTATCACTCGACATAAGAATCACATGCATACCAGACACCCTCGTGAACAAGAAACGAGCCGTCCGTGACACTAGACCCTCGGGAAATCTAGGCAACGACAAGACAGTTTCACTTATTACATGAGAGTCAAGGCTAAGGCTTTAAATTGTTGACATGGTGCGGAAGTCTAAAGCAAGGGGACACACTGAATTCATTCAAGAAGCGTATTGGTGTGGAGAGAGTATGTGGTCTACTTGTTGGAAGCTACGTATCGAGAATGGCACCAGGAACAACCACACAACTAAAAAGTGGGGTTTTTTCCCCGCAAAGCAAGTTGCATTTCCAACGAGCCGGGAGAGGAAGGGAAAGTGAAAAATCATACTCCCTCCCCTCCATTCATCCCTCCATCCCTCCATCCATCAATGATGATGGCGTCGCTAGCGAGCTGGGGAACTATGTCCGTTTCGGATCCAATGCACTCCCAACAGGTGCCAGGATTTGCCTCCCTTTTTTTTTTTTCTTTCACTTTTCTTGTTCCCATTTGCATTCAAGGGTGGAATACTCCTAGTACGGAGATATTTAAGGTACTCGGGATGGCCGCCTATGTGATATCGGGAAATTCCGCCGTACCCTTCCAATTACCTCCTCGGCACATGATACTTCCTTTTCCAATGGGGTCCAACGACAGGCCAACATGAACAACAACCCCGGAGAGCATGATCTAAGAAATAGAAAAGAGAATAACGGAGGAGCATAGAAGGAGAGAGAAGGGAAGAAAAAAAGTATCTCAAGCGTTCCCGCGTTCACGACCACACTTTTTGTTTCTAATCGGGATTTTTCTTTCTGATTGGCTTTTATTGAATTCTCATGGCTTCATCAAACAATTATTTGTTTGACGGTGAACTTTGCGGTTGGGATTGGTGGTTTTTGCTGCAGTGCGAGGTTACTTTGAGCAGTCCTGGTGACTCTCAAAGTTGTTTAGCTTTACCTGATACTCAAGGGAGATATTCGTGGCTTTGCCCGGTAGTCTGGGGTTGATTATGGCGACACCCGGCCATAACAGCGGTGCCTATGATAGATTTAGGGAGTCCTCGGACGGCCCTAGATCGCCTGTGTCTTCCTCCTCTTCTGGGGGGTCTGTGATTGTGTGCTCAGACGGCGAGCCTACGGAGGCTGGGCGGCCTGATCTCCCGCGGGAAGGTAGGGGGCTGGTACCTATCACTACGAGGTCTTACGATATCTCGGGATGTGATGATTTTGGGTTTCTTGATTTCCAACATATTTGGGGATGCAAGAACGCGATGGACTCCGCCATGGATGGGGAGATCCGGTGGATGGTGAAGGCCAGGAGGCCGCACATGTTCAAGGAGGTCGTTGATGTCATCTACGGCATCCTTGCAGTGAAAGGTTGTTCCTCCTGTTGTGATTTGGCTAACTGAGAAACAGTTGGGTTGGTTCGGGGGTTTGACTCGGCTGTAACATGTTTGCAAGGTGCTAGTCACGTTTCAGGATAAGGTACTATAGCTGACAGGTGGCCTGCTCTACCAGAGAGGAGGTGAGAGTTGAGAACTAAAGGAGGCTTCAAAGGTGTACTGGGAAAGTAAAGAGTAATTGTTCAACCAAGTATATTGAAATATTATCTGTCGAAGTCTGCCTTTTCCATCATGGAATCAGGAAGTCTTTAAATACACAAATCTGCTCATGTCTAGCATGAATGAAACTAATAAAAGGTATCAAGCAATACACTTTGGTAAAACCACTTAAGTATCAAAATGATACATAAAAACACAAAACAAAACCAAGTATCAAATGATACTTAAAATAAAACATAAAACAAAACCAATAACCTAGTACCCGTACTGGTTACAGTAATACTTGGGGAGAAGAAGAACAACTAGATGATTCTAATTACCTCCCGTTTGTCCGCTATCGAGTATATGCCTTC
>NW_003298830.1:979268-981810 GCF_000151645.1 Tuber melanosporum | reverse complement strand
CT
This sequence comes from Tuber melanosporum, assembly GCF_000151645.1. NCBI lineage: Eukaryota > Fungi > Ascomycota > Pezizomycetes > Pezizales > Tuberaceae > Tuber > Tuber melanosporum. The sequence goes on along the minus strand of NW_003298830.1, from coordinate 981,808 downwards.
TACCACTGTTATTGCTAGGCACGGAGCTGGTCTAGTGCCCCTCCTGCCCCAAGAAGACACCAAGATTTTGAACATCTTGAAGATGTAGCATTCTACTTCTTCCCTCTACAGTCAGCTTCTCCATCCTCCCCTCTTCCAATTTATTTATGACCACTATTTGGTGGACCTTTGTGAGTATACAATAATAAAACTATTGTCTCTGTCATACTACCAACAATTTCTGAATATTGCTGATAACTCTATAAGATCTATGAAGAAGAGGAAGACCATATTTGATCCAACCAGAGAATCTCTTATTGAGAATGAGTGAGATGTCAGATCAACTTTAGATGAATTAACCTCATTGTGCCGAAGCCAAATGATAGCAGGATACTGCCATGACCCAGTATATTTCAAAGCTATAGACAGTACCAGACATGGTGATCTCGCTCCATACAATATATCTAGTGAAATGGTTTATACAAGTATTGTTTATTAACAAAAATAACCAACCATCTAAAGCACTCAGCAACTATAGTCTATCACCCTCTCCATTTTCAAGCTCATCAAAAGAAATTACATCATCTCAACCAAAACCCAGTCACATTATCTGATTCTTCTTCCTTTAAATACTATGTTTCCTATTCTTTACAGTTATTCAAAAAAGCCTATTCCAACCCATTACCTCTCTGAGTTTACCAGGGGGAGTTTCTTGGGTTACATGAGCCTCAGATGGGATGTCAGCAGATTTCTGACTGCCTCAATATCCCTCTCACAACTGTTAAAAATATAATCTCACGGAAAGACTTGGAGGGCAAGGTAAGGAAGGGTAGAGGAAGACACTCTAAGACTACTAAGTTACAGGATGATGCTATAGGGAGAAAGCACTTGAAAATCGCAATACTAGAGTCACTCAGCAGAAGTGTTTGTAATCTGAGACAATATTTAATTGCGGTTGCACCATATGGTGAGGTAGTGCTAGTGGGGTTGTCAACGGGCATGCGTGCGAGTTCAAGTTCACGATCAACAACTACTGGTACCTCTCAACATTCAACGGTCAATTGACCTGCCATAAATTAAACTAACTAATATTTTGTATAACCTCTCCTTGCTTCTAAAACTGCAGCCATTCTATCAGGCATTGATTTCCACAACTTCTCAAAAAACTCCTCAGGAATTGTCTTCCAAACCAATGGTAATACATGTACAAGTCTTCTCCTAATAGCCTCTTTTCCTCCTGGAGTATCTGCAATCCTTAAATACTGCTGGTGCAATCGCTTTTTAAGCTCAACCCATACATGCTCAATAGGATTTAAGTCAGGGGAATAAGGGGGTGGTCCACTACCTCAATACTGTTTCTCTCCAACTAATCCATAATACTATATGCCTTGTAAACAGGAGTATTATCTTGCTGAAAAAGAACATCTTCAAGTTGTATACCAAAGAAAATCATTTGATTAATAACAGGAAAAAGATATCTTCTCAAAAGTCTAACATACCTGGTCTTATTGATAGTTTGAGTAATAGGAACTAATTGACCTTTTCTTTTACCCTAAAAGCACCTCCAAACTATAAGCAAGATTCCCTTATCCTTCTCCTTTGGGTGTACACAATTAGTCAACCACTTCTCTGCAGGTTCTCTGAATACCCATGGTTGCTTTAGATCTTTGGATTTCTCCACACTGCACTTATCACTCCAAATTACTCTTTCAAAATCCTCAGCTGTTCAGTTCCTATGAGCTGTAGCAAATCTCAATCTCTTAGCCACATGCTCAGGCTTTAGCCTAGGTCTTGACTTGGCTCTCCATTTTTTAATGCTTACTTCTCTGAGTACCCAGTCCACTATGCAGGCAAATTTAGTAGGCAATCATATCCAGTCACTCTAGGTAGCACAAAGTGTTACCAGTATTGTCACGAATATGGCTTGGCACGGAAAAGGTTTGCACATGACTCATGATTATGAGTCATAGGTATGTTATTGCTTCACGAATATGACCAATTTGGATCATATGATTTAGTATGTTATCAATTGTTATGTTTCGTACATGACTCGAATATGAGTCATGGGATGTATACCTGGCGAGTATGCCTTGCGAGTACGCCTTGCAGGTATGCCTTCTGCATATAATTTAGGTTTTGCACATGACCTCGTTATGATGTCATGTGTCTCACACATATCACTCAATTGAGTCGTATGATTTGTTTATTGTGTTATGATTGGTGTATGAGTTTTTGCACATGACCTTTCTATGAGGTCGTGGGTTTGGAGTAGATGACCACTTTGGTCACATAATTAGTGTATATGATGTGGTTTTGCACATGTGACCACATTTGGTCAGATGACTATGGGCGGGAAGAACACTATATAAGGAGATCAATGCAGCCGAGGAGGATAGGTTCTTCACACTTTGTTCTAAGTACTTTTCCTCGTCCTTGCCATCCCTTCACCCTGAGCGTTTTTTTCGCACCCATGATGGACCCTGATGCCTTGGATTCTGGGGTAGATATCTGAGTTCGCTCAGTAGTTCAACTGGACTACGAGGGTGTGAAGATTCCTGTAG
>NW_003298830.1:977790-978826 GCF_000151645.1 Tuber melanosporum | reverse complement strand
AGCCTATTCACCAGATCTCAATTCAAATGGAATATGTTTGGACTCTGGTAAAAGATAAGCTTCAGAAGTATTATCCTGACTAATATCTTATAACAGGCTCTGACAGTGAGGTTAAAAAAGCTATAGAGGAATGTTAGGCATACCGAGATCTGATATCTAGGTATCACCTTAAGTAGGGTAACTCTACTCGGAATCGGAATCTCTGGTCTCCAACACCCCTCTCTGGCCCCCTTATGGGCCCACATGTCGTCAGACATATCAATCTCAGTTACATCCTGTGATTATAATGTGACAGAATTGAAGGTGTTGGAAAAACACCACATACGTTGCTGCCATCTATCTGACCAGATCCTATTCACAAGATATATGGGAGGAGACATTTAGCTAGGCCTAAGAAGTAGAACGGAGTAAATCCATCAACTACTCAGAAAGTTACTAGGCTTTGAAGATGTGATATCTTTGGCACGAGCCATAAGTAATGGGACCTTTTTGCATGAAGAGATGATATCGAATGGTACAGGATTTCAATGAGAATCCAATACATTTGAACCTACCCTATAATAATCAGAAGAGTCTAGAACTCTGAGGAACACTACCTCAAAAGCCAATGGACTTTACGGAAGGTTATAACTGGGTCCAGAAACGTGTTGTGGTTGTGGAAATAATTTCCAATACTACAATGGTGATTGAAATCCTAGCATTTAAAGCAACCAAGGGTTGTCAACCGAGGGATTATCTATCAATCTGGTAGAATAGCTTCCTGCAAATTAGTAGGAAGTTTTCTGGAAGATATCTGCTGGTTAAATATAGAGTTATGAAAGTTTGAAGATTTGAAGTCAGGCAACATAGGAAGGTTGTAATTACGACTACCTTCGCAGAGACAACTCGCAGCTGAAACTGATCATCTCATCAATGACAGAGACGATTAGGGTCAACTCAGTTCAACTTGAGAACTAGGCTATAAGTTTAAAGACTCTGACAATCAGATAATTACTAATGATTCGGACTGTATGTTCCTGTCTTTGGCGTGGACCAG
>NW_003298830.1:975458-976591 GCF_000151645.1 Tuber melanosporum | reverse complement strand
AAGGTTCAAACCGATATTAAAAACAAAACAAGTATCAAAGGGATACTTAAAACAAAACATAAAACAAAACCAAAGTATCAAACAATACTTAAAACAAACCAAGTATCAAAGCGATACTTAAAACAAAACATAAAACAAAACCAAGTATCAAACGATACTTAAAACAAACCAAGTATCAAAGCGATACTTAAAACAAAACATAAAACAAAACCAATAACCAAGTACCCGTACCGGTTACACTACTCGTATCGAGCTTGCTGCCTAAATTAATGCTAGATACTCAGACACCCTTGACATGTCTCCATATAAGGCAATCTTTGGTCAGCAATACCCTCTCCTGCTGACAACCATCTTCACGAACTCCTCTACTCCTGTCTCAGATAACAACTTAAACTGCCATCAAGCTATCTGGAATGATGCTTTCCAGGCTGTTTAAGTTGCACGATTCCAGAGTACAACTACTACTTAGAAGCAACAACACAAGTATGTTTCCATTCCGCTAGGAGTTATGCTTATGGTCCATGGAATCATGTCTATTACCAATGTTGGACACAGCAGAAAGCTATGACTCTGATGGTGAGGACGAGTCAAAGTCTTATCTTTTGAGGGGCATACTGAGAAATACACTATCTAGATGGATAGACTTATGTATTGCCACAATACAGCCATTTTCCATGCCTCCACTGTCAAGTAATTCTACTCTAATAACGACTTAAAATTTCCTGAAAGAATCTATTCACGCCCTGCTCCCATCACTATTGATAAAAAGGAAGAATGGGAAGTTGAGGAAATTTAAGACTACTGCCTTTAGCATGGAGATATTCTGTTCCTAGTCAAATGCAAAGGATATCCTTTGAGTGAGAACTACTAGGAACTACTGAAAGGGCTAGAACATACTATAGACATAGTAAATAAATGGTGGGAAGCCAATATATCAGACAATACTCTTCCACTAACAATCAACTACATTACCATATACTAGATACTGACTATGCCAGAAACTGAGTATTGGCAATAGGAACTAGAAGCCAGAGATGGGTTTTGAATATGGTACTTTGAGTTGGAATTTGAAAGCAGCAACAATGTGAATCAAGCTATGGAACTTACTCTTGACAACCTCATCTAGTTACCAA
>NW_003298830.1:969972-975000 GCF_000151645.1 Tuber melanosporum | reverse complement strand
CTTTGATACTTGACTTGTTTTAAGTATTGTTTAGTACTTAGTTTTGTTTTATGTTTTGTTTTAACTATAACTTTGATACTTGGTTTTTTTTAATATTTTGTTTTAAGTATGGCTTTAATAGTTGATTTGTTTTAAGTATTGTTTGATACTGAGTTTTGTTTTATGTTTTGTTTTAAGTATTGTTTTGATACTTAAGTGGTTTTTGCTAAATTGAATCGCTTGATACCTTTGATTAGTTTCATTCATACTAGATATGAACAGATTTGTGTGTTTAAAGCCTGCCTGATTCAACAATAGAATAGGCAGACTTCGATAGACAGTATTTCAATATACTTGATTGAATAGTTACTCTTGAGTTTTCTCAGTATACCACTGAAGCCTCCTTTAGTTCTCAGTTCTCACCTCCTCTCTAGTAGAGTAGGCCGCCTGCCGACTATCGTACCTTTTACTGATAATGTAATTCTCACCTTGTGAATATATTACAAGTACTGTAGCTGGTGCTTTTGAAGCCTTTACTGGAGATACAATATTGTCGCTGGGACTTGTTGCCAAACTTAATTTCAGTTTAGTAAAAGGGATAAGTATGATTGTAACAGTAGTACTAATAGAGGATACTTTGTTCAAGCTCATGAGGAGGTGTACTGCAGATGGTACAATTGTCTTTCCATTTATCCTCGATATCTTTTCCTCTTTCTGTTCTAGCTACCACATACATGGTATAGGAGAAAAGAGCGGAAAGAGGGGCTGTACTAGTTGTACCATCATTAGTTCATGTTCATTGAAGGTATTGTCTGGACTGTCCTCACTTTGTCTAGTATGGTTATAGACAAGAGGAGGGTCCAGGAGTACTTAGATTTCATAAATGCGGGAGAGAGTATCAGCTAAATAATTGGTTCTTTCAAGGTATACATGATTTTAGCATGGTATTTTCTGAGTTCTCCTATCCATCAGGTTCTTCTTTATTCATAAATCTTGTCAGTCTTCAGATTAGTAAGAGGTTGATGGTCGGTAATAATAATAAAGGTGTTACCTCTCAGAATGCGGTTGAATACGTAAGAGTATCGATGACTACAAGTACTTTCTTGTCTGTAATTCCATAATTCATCGGTGAATTAGTGAACTTCCTGCTGTGTAATGCTGCTAGTCTTGCCGATTCATGTCAAGGTCTTTGCCTAAACCACATTTCAACTCTAACATCTGAGCATTAGTAATCAGCCATATTGGTTCTGGTTTACTGTAAATGATAGGCCGTATAACATTGGCGTTTTTAGTCAACTCCTTGATGTTGTTGAAAGCGTAATTATGATTAGGAGTTTAGATGAATTCTGCATTACTAATAAGATCCGTGAGTGGTACAGTAACAGTGGCATGGTATGGTAGGAACAGGGAGATATAGTTAACAAGTTCTAGAAATCGCATGAGTTCTTTCTGATTCCAGGGTATTATCTACTTTGTTAGACAAGATATCTTTCTAGGTGTTGTGTGTCTTCCTTTATCATCTATTACATGCCCTAGAATATTGAGACTATCGGCAAATAGGATAGATTTATTTTGACTAGAACTGAATTTGACTTCTCTTAGCATCATACATACTAAACTGATATGTTATATGTGCTCTTCTTTGGAGTTTGAGTAGATGAGGATATTATTAATAGACACTCTCAAAGTGGTGGTGGTACTTTCTTAGCTGGTTTTCTATAATCTGCATGAAGGTGGTAGGTGTATTCATGTCTTCTTATAACATAACTCGGCTAATAAAACTTCTGAGTAGGGTTTTCAAACTGTTGCAGTACTCACTTTCCTCATCCAGTCTAGTCTGGAAATATGTATCACTTAGGTCTATTTTGTTTCAGGATTTTCCCTGTTCAACTGCATTCAGGATTTGGGTTTGGTTAGAAATAGTGAAACTGTTCATAACCGTGTTCTCTTTCTGTAATTTAAGATCAACCAGGAGGAAGATTCTTTTGCCGTCTGATTTGAATTGGATGAACATGGGTACAGCACCTGGTGCTTCTGCTTGGTAGATGATTTCTCGCCTTGTATTCTGATTTATTCAATCCCGCAGTTGGTTTTTATATGAATCCAGGATGGAGTAGGTTGGTTGGTTTTTTAGATTAGCAGGGTCCCGTAGGCAGATATGATAGTTAACCTTCCTCATAGGTAGTAGTTCTTTTAGAATATGGTTTGGGAAAATATCAGAATATTTATCTAACAGGGATTAGGCAGTTACTTCACAAACTGCAACTTGGTATTCTCAACTTACTGGTTTACATGAGACTCTGACCTTCTGTTCTGGGAACTTGATAGTCGATTCTCCACATTTGATTGTAGCTTTATGGTAGCTTAGGAGTGGTATCCAAATCAGGGTGTGGTATTTGACTAGGTTTCCTACCAGTGTCTCCTGTGGAGGTAGGGTAGTAGATTCAAGCTGGATAGTTGTTAGGCAAAAACAACCTGGAAAGACTCAGAGTTGTCTAGTTAAATCAAGATTTATTTCTGTAGATAGAGATTGTTTAGGAAGGCTTGAAATGTATACTCATTTCATTTATAACTACTAAGAGTAAAGTTAATTAGGTAAAGTAGAATAGAATTGTAAAATAATATTATATTGTTAAGGTCTCTTCTCTATTGCTTTATTATGTCTAAAAGCTTGGGAGGGACTTCGATATTTATATTCTGTACCTGAGTATTTGCGGACTACATTTATCAAGTATACAAACTATATACCTTTCTGGGCATAACCTATAACATCAGGTATTCTTCAAAGGTGTGAACACCTGGAGACCCTGAAAATCACCACACCCTCATTGGTACATATAATATTGCTAGCTAGGAACTATACTGTTCTCAATAGTAATTATCTGATATTTGGAGTCATTAGACTTATGGCCTAGTTCTCATGTTAAACTCAGTTAGTCTCAATTGTCTCTGTCATTGATGAAATGATTAGTTTCATCTGCAGATTGTATTTGAAGAGGTAGTCCTAATTTCAATCTTCTTAGGTTGACTGACTTTAAACCTCCATAACTCTGAATCCAACCTACAGATATCTTCTAGATAACTTCCTACTGGTTTGTAGAAAACTATTGTACCGGATTGGCAGATAATCTCTTAGTCTACAACTCCTGGTTGCTCTGGGTAATAGGATTTCAATTGCTGTTCTAGTATTGGAAACTATTCCCGCAACCACAATGAACTTCTGAACTAAGTTGTAACACTCTGTGAAGTCCATTGGCTTCTGTGGTAGTATTTCTCAGATTTTAAGACTCTTCTAGTTATCATAGGGTAGGTATGAATGTATTGGTTTCTTATTGAGATCCTTTAATATTTGATACAATATCTTTGTATGTAACTGTCCCATTACCTATAGTACTTGTCAAAGTTGTTACAACTTTTGAGCTCAGAAGCTCTCTGAGTAGCTGATGGACTTACTCTGTTCTACTTCTTGGACCTTTCGGGATGTCTCCTCTGATATATCCTGTAAACAGGATCTGGTCAGACAAACAGCAGTGACGTATATGGTATTATTCTCATACCTTCAATTCTGTAACCTTTTTGGTTACAGGATTCAACTGATACAAATACGTATAATGATGTGTAGGCCCATAAGAGAGTCAGAGGGGGATGCTGGAGACTAGAGATTATGATTCCAAGTGGAGTTACTCTACTTAGGGTAGTTTCCTGGATATCAGATTCTGGTACTCCTAACAATAGTTATGCTGCAAGTCTCAAGACTTATAGTTAATGATCTTTTTACTGCTATATTGACTATTATGGGTTGACTAAGGTCTCTAGTTGGGAGTCCATGAGCTGAGATGAAAGTGTTACTAATCAGATCTCTTTCAATTGCACCAGTACTGAACAAGACATGGATCTTCTTGCCAATGATCAGGATTATACCTTCTTGCCATTGATCAGGATTGTACCTTCTTGGCAAGTACAGAGTTTGAATGTTAAGGGTGGTTGGAAACTATTGTATTCCACATCAATATATCTAATAGAGATCTCCTCATATCTACTAGATTGGGCATCATTGCTGTCGCTTTTGATGTTGTTAGCTGATACCTCCTATTTGATTACTTTTTCTTTACCTTTCTTGGTAGGAAATTTCTTCACCATATATACTGTTTTTCCACATTCAAAACATTCACCCTTCTGGTATCTTAATTCTTAGGTGGATTTCATCTTCTTCTTGAAGGATCTAGAGGTTTCTTCATTGGAATTACCATAGAGTTTATGCCTGGAGTGCCCACTGCTGCTTGAGCTAGCCTGAGTCTTATAGACTTTAGTTTCGTGGAGGATGACATTCTTTTGTTCTGCTCTTGCGATTATTATTGCCATATCATTATCGTTATCTAATAGTTCAACCTCTCTTCACAAGGTAGGATGCATAGAATTGTAGAATCACTACTTTAGGATATAGCCTATACTCCTTTCTTGCTTTATCCTGTTCTTTAATATAATTAGGTCTGTGGCTACATCTATAATTCTTTTGATACTTGTTCCATTAACTTCTGGTAGGTCATTGAATTATTTTTACAGGAGGTTGTTGGTAATAGATCATTGGAATCAATTCCTTAGGTACTCAAGTAGGGTGGTTTCTTTAAGCTTTACATTTTCTCCATACTTCTTATAATACTAGTAGTATGAGTCCACTACTTTTCCTTCGCAGAATAGTCCTATTTGTAATCCAGTAGTATACTTTTTCAGGTCAATCTTCTTGAGGAGAAGGTAGTGTGTAATTTCAGTTGCTCATCTTTCAAATGCTTCAGATTTAAGGTCTTTGCCTTTTCCTGTAAACTTTGATGGGAGCGGAATCTTTATGTCTGGCAAATTTAGTAGTTCTTCCTCTTGGCTATCGTCAGGGCATGACCTGGAAGGTCCTCTACCTGTGCTTGCCAATTTGGATTCACTGCTGGTATCAGAGTCATCGAGAGGATCAAATGTTGGTTTCTTGCTTGGAGTAGGTGGGAATTTTCTCAGAGGTTGTGGGACTTCCATGTTTGCCTGACTGATTTGGCTTTTGCT
>NW_003298830.1:957910-969834 GCF_000151645.1 Tuber melanosporum | reverse complement strand
ATTAGTGAGCCCATCGAAGGCTGCCATTCGGCCGCTCTTTCAACAGTGTGCTAATCACATTTCAGAAGAAGGTACAATAGTCGACAGTTGGCCTACTCTACCAGAGACAAGACGAGAGCTATGAACTAAAGCAGGCTTTGAAGGTGTACTGGAGAACCTAAAGAGTAACTGTTCAACTAATTATATTGAAATACTATCTGTTGAAGTCTGCCTTTTCCATAGTAAAATCAGGTGGTCTTTAAGGACACAAATCTGTTCATGTCTAGCATGAATGAAACTACTCAAAGATATCAAGTGATACTTTTTAGTAAAACCACTTAAGTATCAAAGCGATACTTAAAACAAAACATAAAACAAAATCCTTAACCCAGTATCCATACTGGTTACGACAATAAAGAACTGGTCCTTGAAGGACTTCTGACTACAATCCTGGTATCTTTATCCTAGATGTGTACAAGGACCCCAAGTCCAATCTATCAATATTTCAGGCACTACCTTTGCCAGTTCGAGATGTGACCATCTCGTAGCAGTGTTTCCCTAGATAGTCTCATTATAGCATATTAGTCACATTCTACCTGATGAAATCTATCATCATGACCTACATACCGATCATGTCTATCTATACCAGTCCCGCTCCTAATCCTCACCAGGCAGTATGCATCCAGCTGCAAGAGCTCTATCAAACGTTGAAGTTTCTTGGGTTCCTAGGAGTAATAACCATGCCTCTCCACCTTCTACCAATTCAGCCAAGCCACGCATCTCCACTTGCTCGATATCATGTCATTTCTTATTCTAAAATCACAGAACACATCTCGGACAACATTATGCCAAGTAGAGTATTTGGCAATCCCATCAGCTAACATGTTCCCAATAATTTCCATGTACCCAGGAATCCATCAAACCTTGATCCTATTGAACCCATTACAAAATAGTACTAGTTCCTCCTACAATCCAGCCAGTTCCCTTTCACCTTTCATTGCTCTAACCATCTTAACAACTGGCTAATAGTCTGAGGATACACAAAGACTGCCCACATCTGAATATTACAGCCATGTCACTGTTGAGGTATTTACCACAACTATCATCTCACATTCCACTATCGACCTGTTAGGCGGAGACAACCTGATAGACTTTAGAGTTGTCTAGGCCAATCAAGATTTGTTTCTGTAGATGGAGATTGTCTAGGAAGGCTCGAATTGTACTCATTTCGTTTATGACTACCAAGAGCGAAGTAAAGTAGGTAAAGTAGAGTAGAATTATAACAACAATATTATATTATTAAGGTCTCTTCTCTATTGCTTGATTATGACTACAAGCTTAGGAGGTACTTTAATATTTATATTCCATGTCTGAGTGTTTGCAGACTACATCTATCTATTATACATCTATGTACTTCTCTGATTATAACTTGCAACATGGGGTATTTTTCAAAGGTGTGAACACCTGGAGACCCTGAAAATCCCTATACCCTCTTAAGTAATTATGATATTGCCAACTAGGAACTATACTGTTCTCAATAGTAATTATCCAATCATCAGGGGCTTTAGACTTGTGGCCCAGTTCTCAAGTCTAAATGAGTTAGCTCCAATTGTCTCCATCATAGGTGAAATGATCAGTTTCATCTGCGGGTTGTATCTGTAGAAGTAGTCGTAATTGCAACCTTCCTAGGTTATCTGAATTCAAACCTCTATACCTCTATATCCAACTAACAGATTTCTTCCTGAGGACTTCCTACAAATTTGTAGGAAGCTATTCTACTAGATTGATGGATAATTCCATGGTCAGCAACCCTTGGTTGCTCTGAGTAACAGGGTTTGAATTGCTGTTCTAGTATTAGGAACTATTCCTGCAACCATAACCAACTTCTGGACCCAGTTGTAACTCTTAGTGAAGTCCATTGGCTTCTGTGGTAGTATTCCTCAGAGTTATAGACTCTTCTGATTATCGTAGGGTGGGTGCACATGTATTGATTTCTTGTTGAGATTCTTTAACATTTGATACCATACTTTTGTGTAAAAATGTCCTGTTACCTACTGCCCATGCCAAAAATATCACATCTCTGAAGCCTAGTCACTCTCTGAGTAGTTGATAGATTTACTCCCTTCTACTTCCCAGACCTAGCAGAAGGTCCTCTCTCATATACTCTGTGAACAGGATCCAGTCAAATAGATGACAGCGATGTATACAGTTTTATTCCAACATCTTCAATTCTGTAGCCCTATAGTTATAGGAGACAACTAAGAGATATGTATGATGATATGCGAGCCCTGTCAGAGAGCCAGAGTGGGGTGTTGGAAACCAAAAATCCTAATTCCGAGTGGTGTTACTCTACTTAGAGTGGTTCCTGGGTATCAGCTCCCAGTATTCCTAACAGATAAATACTTTCTAAGAAGATTTCTGCAGAAGATGGGATGGATTGGAACTGGGGTACTAGGTGGCTTTAGTGCTTGGTAGGCCATTGATGGGAGGAAGTTGGAAGATGGGCAATGTTGGTGATATGGGACTGGATACGTTACTGAAAGTTGTGCTAAGATCCAACATGTCTTGAAGGAGCATGGTATGAGAATAAGCTGATTGGGAAATTTGTATTTTGGATTGTTGGAGGAGATAATTTGTATTGGAGGGATGCAAGGTAGTAAGATACTATAATATCAAGGATGTGGCAGGATTTTGTACATGACTCGATTATAAGTCATAGATCTTACAGATATAACTCACTCAAGTCATATGATTTGTTTATTTTATAATTTGTTATGTTTTACACATGATATATTTATGAGTCATGTGTTTTGTGCATATGACTCACTCGGGTTATTGTAACTGGTACAGGTACTTGGATAAGGTTTTGTTTTACATTTTGTTTTAAGTATGGCTTTGATACTTAATTTTGTTTTAAGTTTTGTTTTAAGTATTGCTTTGATACTTGGTTTGCTTTAAGTATTCTTTGAAACTTAGTTTGTTTTAAGTATCATTTGATACTTGGTTTTACATTATGTTTTTTATTTAAGTATCATGTTGATACTTAAGTGGTTTTACCAAAGAGTATTACTTAATATCTTTGATTAGTTTAATCATACTAGACATGAACAGATTTGTGTATTTAAAGACTGCCTGATTCCACAATAGAAGTGGCAGACTTTGACAGACAGTATTTCAATATACTTAGTTGAACGGTTACACTTTAGTTTTCCCAGTACACCATTAAAGCCTCCTTTAGTTTGCAGCTCTTGTTTCCTCTCTAGTAGAGCAGGCCACCTGTCAACTGTCATACCTTTCACCAATAATATGATTAGCACCTTACAAACACATTATAGTTTTATGACTTGTTTATGTTATAATTTGTTATATTTCACATATGACTTGTTTACAAGGATTTCATATAACTCATAGTTATGAGTTATCAGGATTAGGGTTGGTAAGACAAGCACTCTATAAGGAGGCCAGTACAGCTTTGGAGCATAGGCTTTTCATGCTTTGTTCTAAGTAATTTCCTTGATCTTACTTTCACCCTATCACAGAATATTTTATGATAGGAATACTGGGATCCAATACCTAGAAACCATACTAAGTATGATAACCCCACTCAGAATCAGAATCCCTAGTCTCCAACACCTGACTCCCACCTCATCATAGGGCTCGTATGTCATAATACATATCGATTGTAGTTACATCCTGTGACTATAATGCCACAGAGGAGAAGGTATAAGAATAACACTATATACTTCGCTGCTGTTTGTCCAACCAGATTCTGCTCACAAGATATATGAGAGGTGACATTTGGCTAGGTCTGGGAAATAGAATAGAGTAAATCCATCAACTACTCAGAGTGTTACTAGACTTCGAAGATGTAATATCAGTGCCTTGGCGATAGGTAATAGGATATTTCTGCACAGAGATATGGTATTGAATGATAAAGAATCCCAATGAGAAAGCAATACATTTGCACCCACCCTATGATAATTAGAAGAGTCTAAAATCCTAAGGAATACTACTTCAGAAGCCAATCGACTTCACAGAGTCTTAGCACTGGGTCCTAGCATACATTGTGGTTGCGTGAATAGTTCCCAATACTTGAACAACAATTGATACCCTGTTATCCAAAGCAACCAAGGGCTATCTACTGCAGGATAATCTCTCAATCCAGTAGAATAGCTTCCTACGAATTAGTAGGAAGTCATTTGAAAGATATCTATTTGTTGGATTCAGAGTTATGGGGGTTTAAAGTCAAATAACTGAGGAAGGTTACAATTATGACTACCCCTGCAGATATAACCTGCAGATGAAACTGATCTTTTCATCAATGATGGAGACAATTGGGACTAACTCAGTATGACTTGAGAATTGAACCATAAGTCTAAAGACTCTAAAGATCAGATAATCACTATTGGAAACAGTATAGTTTCTAGGTTAGAACAATAGTAATTATTAAAAAGGGTGTGGTGGTTTTCAGGATCTCTGGGTGTTCACATCTTTGAAGAATACCCAATGATACAAGTTATAATCAGAGAAGTACATAGTTATATAATAGATAAATATAGTCTATGAACACTCAGACATGAAATGTAAATATTGAAGTACCTCCCAAGCTTTTAAACATCATCAAGTAACAGAGAAGAGACCTTAACAATATAATATTGTTTTTACTATTCTATTCTGCCTTATCTACTTTACTATGCTCTTAGTAGTCAAAAACAAAACGAGTGTAATCTGAGCCTTCCTCAACAATCTCTGTCTACAGAAACAAATCTTGGTTGGTCTAGATAACTCTGAAGTCTATCATGTTGTTTCCGCCTAACAGAACGTAAAGGTTCGCCCTCAACCAATCAGAGCCCTTGATTTCTACCTCTCGATAGGCTTCAAGTCTTTAACTTTTAGTAACTTTTTAAGTCTCATTGTTAATTCCTCCCTCTACATTTGCTTCAGGTTCTTACTTCCTTTTAACTATCTTTATATTTGTTCCTCTACGTTACTTTCTTACAGTCACAATAGCTAAGCAATCCTCTACCCCATCTGCCACGTCCACTCTACCTTCATCAATGGTTCTGTCTTGTACCTTCAAGAAGAACTTCATCCTGGAGGCTAAAGTCTCTCACCTTCCACATCACATCTCTGTCCTCTTTCAGTGATTTCATCACTCTGAGAAGGAAATATCTACCCTCTCAGCCCGCTGGTCTCTGAAAGCCAAACAGTTAGTAGTTTGATTACTATGCTGGCTGCTTCCAATGCTCCTACAATTATCCTCTCTTTGCCTGTCTCCTCAGTCACTTCAGTTACTATAGTGGACTATGTTGTGGAGTATAGGCTAGACCTTGAGAATTCTCAGGAATCAGCGGAGGAGCGTCCTCTGGAGAATGTTGGGCTAGCAGTTATCCCACACTCACCTCCAGCCTTGGTTGTAGGTAATGGTATTGGTGGTCTGATTCCTGATTTATCTGGCCCAGAGGAGGTACTTGCTTCTGGTATGAGTTGGGTGGTTCTCCTTGTAGTAGCACTAACTGCAGTGGTATCACCCCCTTTACTGGGACAGGTGCCTGAGTCCTCTATGGCTGAGCCTATGACTGGTTATTGTAATGCCTCTAATAGTATCACCCCTGTGGTGGTAGGTGGTAATGAGAGTGGCCGGTCTACTCCTGTCTCTAGACCTGTACCTGGGGAGGGAAGAAGAAGAGAAACAAGAAGCACCAGGTCAAGTATGATCAATCCTTACCTGCGCAACCTGTTCACAACTCTGAGGAGTCATCACCTTGCTGGTTCGCTTTCACAAACCAGCTACTACAGAGTCCATAGAGAATCTGCCATCTGTGGAGGAAGCTGAAGCGTTTGTAGAGGATATTACCTGGGTGTGTTCAGCCAAGTGTCGACAACTTGGACATCCTATCTCTCTGGTATCTTCCATCATAGTGTTTGGACTGCTCTGCTACTGTGGTGCTCTTCAGATAGTCTATGATGGTTTGTATCCTCTCAGCTAGGGAGCCCTTACTCTGTAAGATAGCTTTCCTTCGAGGCTACACACTTGGATCTTGAGTGTTTCTTTTATTATAGAATTTGAAGGTGGGTTGTCAAGATAGTAGGTCAGGATGTCCTGGGATCATTGAGTGGAGATACTTGGGTGGGTTTCTACTATGGAGGAGGTTATTGCGGAGCCACATTCATATGGCGGTAGTGGAATTTTTGATTTTGGTATGGATTACTTAAATGGTGGGCAAGCTAAGCTGAGGAGGATTTTCTTTACCATTGATGGTCTTGTATTTAGTGTTCATGCTGAGGCCTGGTGTGGGCATGTTTGAGGTGTGGGGTTGGAGGTTGAGTTAGTTTGTGATTAGCAGTATACCCGTTAGCAGTATCCCTGTGCTGGCGGGGACTCGTTGTATATCAGTGTTGGTAGTACAAGTTTAAATACAATTAGATTGAATTCTAAGTAATTTCCTTACTTATTACATTATACAAATACAACACCTTTACACTCTTTATCCTTTACATTTCTCACAAGCCTAAGGGCAATATCTTTATATGCCATGATAATAGGTATTACCCAAGTGAGTGTTGGTAACATAGGCCAAAAGGCTTAAGAACTATTGAAGGAAGAAGATATATATATATATATATCAAGAAAAGGTATCGTTGCCCATCGCTATATATTAACAGGGACTTAGGAACGTTACATAGAATCTGGGATCCCCTTGGTTGGGATGAGCACTCGTGAGACTGCTGGTAGTGAGTTTTGAGTTTATGTTTGGAAGAAGTGGTTGCGAGGCGGGTCATGCCCGTGGTATTTTTTTATTTATTTATTTATTTGTTGGAGATGGGGTTGTATTGGCTTATCACTGGGACATAATGCTGTTTGGGCCCGTATACCTAAGGTGGTGGTCCTTCTTTAAGTAGTAATAAATTATTTGAATGCCCGGACGGAATTGCAACATTACGAAAACGTCATGCTCTACTCGAGCACACTACCGTGTGTGTGTGTGCACTGGCCGGTAGCTTTTGGAAAAGGCAATTTATTCGAAGGTGTGGTGGTGGTGGAAGGAATCTGAAGGCAGAAGTTACAAATTTCTTTTTCCATGAAGAGACAAGACAATAATACGGTAATCAATTGAGACTGCCGGCAGCAGGTATGAGTACAGCATGATCGAAATGTAAGTTGGAGACTACGGTACATCCAGCTGCCGCATTCACAAACGGCGTTTCCACTTACGGTACGCTTCTGGAGTAAGGAGAAAGGTATCGGGATTACGGTAGGGGGAGGGGCTGAAGGGAAAGCGAGGAACAACACTACAGTAAGTGCGGTGTGTGGGCAGCGCCTCTATTATCCCGATGACAAAGTCGCTCTTTTGTCGTTCTGGTCGCGCGGATAGAATTGCGATCTGGCATCTTGCGGATCAAGAGGCTCGATTTGGGGGGCAAAGATTGCTCCAGCGGTGGAACAAGCCCCTATCGCAAATAGGTACGGTACCGTACTGTCTCGTCGCTTGCTCGTAAACCCCTTTATCCTCCCATTTCAGACTTGCCCTACCATACCCGAGTAGTTAGTATCATAACAGCAAGCGACAGGCGCGGGTGTTTTGTTATGATATTTCACCTTTCATTCCCATTTCGCTCATTTCCCTCGGCAGCCAGATATCCTTCCCCGTCGACCTGCGCGTCTAACTTGACGCCGCGAACCGTGTGTTCGGCCAGTCAAACAACCGCGCAGAACTACACCCTCCCACTCACGGGAAAATAATGAAGGTCGAGATGAAGGAACTTTTCCCTTCCTATCTCTCTCCCCCTTCCTCCCCCCACGAGCACGTCATTCAACCAAAAAGACCCGAGACCCCCTGGGTCCGGCGCTAGGCATGTATGTGTGTGCATTTTTTTGCCCGCCAACTTACTTAAAGTTCTCGCTTTTGCAGAAAATCCTCCCCTTTTGTTAACGTCCGCCGTCTTCCTTCGGGGACTACTCCAGCTGAAGGGACCTTTTACGGAGTTAATATATAAGAAAATGCCGTTTACAGTACAAGTCCAGTTTTTCCCCCCCTTTTGGCAGTCCAGCCCAGCCCATCCTCAATCCCCCTTTATTATCCTATTCATTCCCGCCGCCACTGCGCGACGCTTTGCCAGACCAATCTAGCGTTTCTACTCGAGTAGTCTACCCATCTGGGCTTACCCATCTAGTCTTGATATTAATATGTTATCGCAATGGAGCGAGTATGATACCGTTACCGGTATGTGCAACAGTAACAGAGGAAGAAGAGGAAGAAAATGTCGTGCAACGTTAACACTACCCTACCCTACAGTACAGTACTTGTACTATATACAGCACATGGCATATGCCCCCATATGCTTTCGGCCCTTCACTCACCGTCCCGCTACAGCACGTACGATACCAGTAACAGCACCGGCGACCCCAAAGAGATAATATGAGAAAGGAAGAAAAAAGGCAGAGAAGGAATAAGTTAAAAAAGTAATTGTATGATAATTATGATAGCACCATAGCATTCATTATCCTCCCAGAAACAGAAGCCCCCATTATCATTACCACAAATCGCCCTAGCAAGCTCGGATAAGTACTCCAATAAACAATAGCAAGATTATCCCTCCCTCTCTTACAAGGCTCCAACTTCCCCCCCCCCCCAAGGATCGGGGGAATAAAAAAAAAAAAAAAAACAAATAGCCAACCGACCACACCCACCCACCAAAAAAAAAAAAAACCATTCGCTATCCTTATCATCAGCTGATTCGAAATTCATGCATGCAGTTCGGCTCTTGCAACGTCGCTCCCATTTTTGAAGGACCGACCTGCTTAGCAAGCTACTGTACTCGTACAGTAACTGCACGGGTGGTTGACGACATCCGGTTTTGCAGCGTTTGATTGATTCGCGTGTGGATTAGAATTTTATCCATCTAACTTATTATATTTACTTGCACCGTAGCGCACCATTTTACCCATTTTTATTTGTTTATTCATAATGCCTAGGGGGTTGGGTACTGTAAGTTCCGGGCGAAGGGGAGGTACCGTATTTTTATTTTTTATTTTTTTTTGTATCTTTTCCTTTCTCTTTCGTTGGAGGTTGAGGTCTTTTGTTCCGGGTCCATTTGATTTGTCGGTGTGAGAGTTAGATTCTTTTGTATTGAAGAACTCGATGTTTCAGTAGCACTGTGCGCCGTCATCATTCACATTCCCATACATTAAATTTTACCTGTCTGCGATGTATGTGATCGATACATTGCCGCCGCCTCACGCACGAGTGCAACTTCCGGAGCTCGAGGGATATACCTGTGATGAAGAAATCGGTTATTGTACAACATTCATTACCCATCCCGATTACAATACCGTAATTGACTCTACTTCTACTCTGACATTCATAATAATGCCAAACACAATTGGAACCCCCCCCCCAGGCCAATCACTCCACACGTACACATACACGGGCGCCAATAGCTGCAGTTAATCAGTCAGTCGGTCAATAAGACCGATTTCTCTCTCCTCCCTCCCTTCCGCATACCATAAAAAGAGGAATAATTGAGTGAGTAAGGTCCGTTGTGTTCTTCATTTGACTCCACCGCACAGTACTGTACTCGTCCAAACGGGGGGATTCCCCCCATCAATCAATCCAAAGGGGAAATTCTCGACGTCCTCACGTCGTTCTCCTCCTCCACTATTCTAACCTCACGGTATCATACACAACCACACGGTATTTTTTTTCTTTTTCTTGTGTGTGTGTGTGCGGGTAGGGCGTTTGTTTGCTCACGTAGTCCTGACTTCCCCATCGCTTTCCTTCCCGTGGGTGAGTGAGTGGGGGATGAGGGGATCACTGGACCTTTCCTTCCGGTAACAAGTATCATACCAGTTTGAATTAAACGACGGTAGATCTCCTATCGTAGGTTTTTTTTCCCATCCAGCACGGTATCATACGTTATCGGTACTCTGAGTGTGTGAGTTAGGCTTTAGCCCCCATGTGTTCGCGGGGAGGGTTGAGGGCGAGAGGGAGTGAAGTGAAGAGGTACATACGATATGTATGGTAGGGTGGATGAGGAAGGAGAGGAGTGGCTTTTGTTTTTTTTTTCTTTTTCCATTTTTTGACTCCCTTTTTTCCCCGGGAAGGGAGGAGGGAGATTTGATTGACAGGCGGATGGATAGATGGAAAGGAAAGTGTGAGAGAGAGGGGGAGGAGAGGGGAGGAGGGGAAACTCAGAAAAAGCACCCAGGCAAACTTCGCCGCCACGTCGACTCGACCCTTTGAAGAAATGGTGAACTACATACGGTATGATACAATAGTTGTGATGGTGGTAATGTTAATTGGTGGGGGTTTCTGTTTTGGTGTCTCCCCCCTTCCTTACCTTTCTCCCCTTCTCTCTGTATTTCTTTTCTTTTTCCCCCACACCCCCCGCCGACGGGGAGAGTGGGTGGAGGGTGAGATGTGTGGAAGGAAGAAAAACATCGCCGTACGAGTATGATACTCGTATATCATAAGGAGGGAAGGGAGGGAAGGGAAGGGAAGGGTGGAAGATCTACGGGGGATTTCAGCACGTGGAAGACATGGATGGTGAAGTATTTCAGGAAGGGGGAAGAAGAAGAAAAAAAAAGGAGGAAAATGGCGTACATAGGACATTGTAAATGATCTTCTTTATGATGACGAAGGGGGGGATGGACTTGCTTGTTGTCCAAATCCTGTCATATTTTCTTTTTACACTTTCCTTACTTTTTCTTTCTTTTCTGCCCATGGTAGGGTCGCGATATGATATTTTCCTACCGGTATTGCGCTGCGCTCGCACTTGTATCTCTGGCATCCCGATGCGATACGAGTACCGGTACAGTACTGTAGGTACAATGGTCAATTTGTAAGGTGTCGTGTGCTATTGCCGATAAAGTAGTGCCGTATCCTCTTTGCTATCCTGGCTGATACTATAGCTATGATAGGAGGAGTAGCATCGTAGGAGGGTTATTTAGGCCCTGGGAGAATGAAGGTGGAGTCCAGACCCTAGACCAGACAAGGATTATAATTTTATCATATTATCATGTCATACCTGAGTTATTGTATTAGACTTTGCTACAATAGAGCGGACCAGACAGGTCCCCGACACTTCAGTGTGGCCATTAAAGAAAATAATCACGCCCCGTACTTGGTACTTTAAGTGGGGCACCGTGCCATCGGGTTCCGCCGGAGAAAAGAGCCGGAAATATGGTGTTTCCCTTTCCCATGTCGCAATAGCGATCTCCGCTTGATTCTTGTTCCTGCGAGGCTGTTTGTGGGGTGTGAATGGATTCGTACTGGAACATCCTCAACACACTCATGAGGATCAGGGCAGGAGTGGTAGTGATGACAACTTGAGAGTCGGGAAAAAAACGTTTCCATTGTGAGAAATATATAATACCCCTCTGAATGGCTCATTTATACAGGAAGATTGGAACTAAAATGAAAGGAAAAAGAATGAAGATGGAATAAAAAAAGAAAAATAAAAAAGAAAGGCATATGGTTATGATGAGAAATACGCCGGCTGCCCTAAGTTATGAGGATAACAACAATGATGGTGAACCCCTCTCCCGCTCTTTCCCTCCCCCCTTCTTCCTTTCCTTTCCTTCCATTCCTCCATTCTTCGCAAATTAACGGGAGGGAAAGGGGTGGAGGGGGGGTAAGGGGAAAACAAAGCACAATCAAAAAAAAAAGAATGAAAGAAATGACTCAAAATTTCAACCACTGATTGTGACCAAGGCAAGATGGGACAAGCAAGGGAGATATGAAATTGGACAACAAAAATTAACGAGAAAAGAATAGATCCCGCTACAAAATTGAAGGAAGGCAAGTCAGCCCTTAATGTTTCCATACAAGAAAAAGAAAAACGAAAACATAAAAAATAGCTAAGTAAGTAAAAGCATACCAAAAACACCAGGCGCCGCAAAACACCGCTAAATCCACGTCCGCTAGTAGTCGATCTACGCACAC
>NW_003298830.1:885440-957349 GCF_000151645.1 Tuber melanosporum | reverse complement strand
GGAATTATGTGCGCAGGGGGTTGTGTAGGAGGATTGGCGATTGATGGGGTTTTGAGGTAAGGTACGGCAAGCACGGTAGGTGGGTAGGTACAGGCAATGTATAGTAGAGCAGATTGCGTCGTGTATGGGGGTGGGTAGACAGGTAGATATGTAGGTAGGTGGTGGTGGTGGCGGTTGTTGTGGGGTTTCGGATAAGAGGAAGAGCTCGAGGAGACGTGGTTAGAGCTGTTATCGGAGAGTATTTCTTCCTCGTTATAGCGATAGAGGGGGAAAGGGGAAGAGAAAAAAAGCCGCGGGTTTTTTTTCCTTTTTTCTCTCTTTTCCTCCTTTTTCCAATTCCCTTTGTCGTGAAAGGGAACAAGAAAGAGGCAAAATAGGAAGTGTGTGTGCAAGTTTGATATTTCGCAAAGGGACGAGGAAAGGTGCGACAGCGAACTTTATAGGTAGGGAGCCTCGAATAAAGGAATCACAGTCTGTTGCAGTCAGGGGAAGGGAGCAGTAAGGATAGCAGCAGATCGCCCGGGAAGCACAGATGCTGGCTAGGAGTTAGGAGGTGCAGAGTGGGGCTCCAGGCGAGTGAGATGGGTGAAGCTCGTTGATAGGTTGTGCTTTTGTGCCCGGATTTTCTTAGCGTGAGCACAGGGCGCAGGTTTGAGAAAGGATCAAGAGAAAAGGGCCTCGGAGTGTCCCAACGGTGAAAACCGGAGCTCTGCTGAAATGCGAAGAATGGGGGATAAAGAGGAGGTGGTGGGGGGGGGGGGATGGGTGTTATCGTAAGGGCGGGGAGAAGAAGGGGAGGCGTGAATGAGAGGGAATTGAAGAGCTGTCGAGAGGACTTTTGTTTTCTGTGGGAAAAATGCGAATAAATGATTGATGACTTCAAGATTGCTTATGGGGGGTGCGTTTGTGCGGGAGAGGGAATCACGTCCTATCTTATATACACATTCGAAAGGGATCCCGAGTTCGCGGTACCGGCCCGTTTTCAGTAATTATTTATTTTATCTGTAATTGCTTCCGTTTTTGTGGATTGTTATTGTCCTGTCGTTGATTCCTGTGTTCTAATTCTCTGGCCGAGGCATGATACCCGGTCATCATGAGAGAATGGCGGAAGTATTGGATAGAGTGGCTATACTGCGAACCCACGATATCATAGGGCGTGTCCTCAAGGAACCCTTGGCCATATCAGAATTCACGGTATGATATCGGTATCACAGCAATCATTGCTGACAAAGCCTATACCTAACCTGTACCCGGCTATTCACAAATGATGGATTCACGCCAAATTTTCCATAAGTTACTATCTATCGCATTCCTACTTTATGATACTCTTTTCTTCGGCAAAGCAAGTGAATGGAACGCGAGACGACATTCACAAAACATTGGTTTCCCTACTCTCAATCTTCCCCCTCCTGCCTTTGCTCATTGATTAGCTGGCCCTCTCTGCTAGAGTAGAAGTATTACGAAACGCCTCATGTGGGGGGCCACTCATACATACATAATACATACATAATACGTACATCCACATCCACACATGCTCCCTACATACCTATACTCGTACACCACTCATAAGTCACGACTGACCAGGCCCTGAACGGACCGCAAGCTAAAATGCTACACACAACGATATCTTGCACTACCCATTCTGTCTTGTCTGTCTGTCAGCCGAGCGGCGAAGGTGATTTCGGCTACCCCAAGGGAGAAAGGATAGTATAGCATACCTATGCATGGTAGATGGAAAAGGAGGAAAATAAAAAAAGCGCCGGGTTTTTCTATTTGACATAGCTTTTTGTACTAGCAAACACGTCGAAGGCCAACAGGCGGCGAATGGTTGGGCCAAGAATATGCGCCTAGAGCTGTATTGACCCTAACTCCCATATTCGCTAGGCCTCACCCGAATCAAGACTCTTACATACAGCCCTTTTTCCTTTCCCTTTCCATCTCTACCCTAATTACACAGGCGACGATCCTTTAGCCGTTTCGCTCATTCCTTTCCCTAATTTATCTTGCGGCCGCTCTCCCCCCCTTTTTTGAAGTAAAGTCAATTGGAGTAAAAAACGAGAGGAAAGTTGCTGCTCTACTGGCGGGTGGGTTAGTTTGTGCTTTTTGATAATACCTACCTAGGAAACCCAAAGCCACAAAGTAATTATTCCGCAAAGTGTTAGTTCCGAAGCAGGTATCTTGCTTTCACCGCAAATTAACTAGTCTAACCTTGAACAAAAGATGGGTGAGTGGATGACATTGCTCGAAAGCATGCGAAAGGGTTCTCCTTTCTTTTCTTTTCCACGGTTTGACAGGCATCGTTTTGGGAGGCGCGCATCCGAGGTTGACCAGCGCCTTAATTGGAGATCACGCCGTTCTTTGCCTAGACTCCTAGAGACAAAAGTATCATAATAAAGGCGATCGGAACAACTTCTCCGAATGGAACGGAAAGGAGCTCTGCCTTGCGAATTGTTCTGCGAGTAAAGCCATGTAGGGCAGAGCAGGGCCAGGAAAGAGTTGCTAACAGAGGCCCCCGGTAATACCGGGAACCGTTATGGGAAACTTTTTGTTGTGTAGTGGGGGGCCGTTAGCAGTTGGTAGCTGGACGACGGGTACTCTACCCTTCGCTTGCTTTCCCACTCTGGTACAGACGTGTATGTGTGGTTACATGTAGCCCAATTTCAATGCACTCTACTGAATCGATCCAACTGCAAACCTTTACTTTTTCCCTCTTATTGTTAGATTCACCAGGGGACTGAAATGAGTTGATTGTGAGTGTTATACTCTTTCTTGAGTTTGAGAAACGTCAAATAAAATACCCTGTCAGATAGAAACAGAATGTCTAACAATGGCCATTCCGAGGACTTTAGATATTTGCCGCGGTAGAATTGGATAATGATGGCCCCGATTGCGCCGGCCTAACCAGATGCGTTTTCTCTTGCACCTTGTATATAGGATTCTTTGATATTGTTGAGTATTTAAGTTGAGAGTGAAAATATCTGGGCAGCGGAGCAGATGAAACCCGAAGGGACCGTTATGTTGGCTGCAATCGATACAACACTTACTACAACCGGAACGAATCGGTGTACCGATTTATCCTCAAAGTCGGTTTCGCCGATGAGGGACACACAATCCAGGAATTGATAGAAAAGGTACATGGTAGCTTATCCAGTCATCAGGTGTATCGTACTGTACTCGAGTACTGTACTATACTGCACGTACCCACCGCCAACTGCCTGCGTACATATAAACACCCGTTCCGAACGCCGAGCAACAGCAAAGTATACCGAATTCTTCCTGAGTTATCCTCCTTACTTGTGGAGCCGTAGGGAGTGGGACGCCACCATTCGGTTATCATGTACTAACCTAGCTGTTGTGGGATTCCGTGTCTATCAATGTTCCTATGGAGGAGGGTGTGGGTAGACAAATTATATAGGGAAGGGGGGAAGGGGGAAAAAAGAAACCACTAAACCCTCAGAACAATAGACCTTGAGCACGAGGAGAGTAGAAAAGTACCGCGCAAAGGCAGTAATCCATGCAAACATCAAAATTCGGCTGATGGTGAAGTTCGCAGATCCCGCAGCGGGTGGATGAGAGAGATACAAGTACGAGCGCTCGACGTACCCCGGACACAGCAAAATCAACTAGAATAGAATAAAGTAATTCCTCATGCCCATGCGTGCGTGGCTTGAGCGCATACAGGTTTAAAAAACAAATAAAAGGAAGAAGTAAATATAAAGTTCGCACCTTTTTTCATTTAAATTTCGGTTCTTCCTCCAGTTCACTTCTGATGAACCGCGTGATGTATCATAGGATGCTGGTTAGACCGTGTCCTACTACCAGTGCTTGAGTGCCGGTACAGTGCTTTGCACGGATTGTCATGATACGGCCATCCCAGGTCTTATGAGATATCTCCCCTAATGGGGTACCTCTAGGATCGTACTTGTTCACTCGCAACTTTAGGATTTTTTTTCTTTTTCTGCCTTTTATGTACTCAGTCGACGTTCTAACACATACAGAGTAAGGAGCGTTGGACATCCTTACCGGGATATACGCAAGACTTGTGACAGTGCTCACGTCAAAATGTACTGTACATACACCGTACTGTGCTCTTTCCCTGGTTTTCAAATAGCGGGCTGATTGGTGTCGTTCTGCTCGGCAATCGAGTGTTCCATGTTGTCCTTATGTGAGGGCAGCGATTGGAAGCTTCAAGCGGAAAAGACCAATGTGTCAATTGATCATGCAGTGAATTTGCCTTCACATTCAGAGAGGGATATGTTTCGTCCCTTCCCTTTTCTCCCCCCCACCCCCCAGTCCAGTCCAGTCCAACGAATGTACGGTATGCACGTCTTATTTGCACATCAGATCTTGCTCTTCTTTTCGTAGCAAAATTAGAGAGGGAAAAAAAGGAAAAAGAAAGAAAAAAGCAATGCGGAACATGACTTCTCAACAGTTACCGCTGTTAGGTTTGTTGCGATCATCGCGGAAAAAATCTCCCGTGGATGGCACGAGTACTGTGCTCAAACGCACCGGGGTATTAGAAACAGCCCAAAATTCGCAATTATGCAAAGGGAGAAAGAGCTCGTGCCTTTTTCAATATACGAGTAGAGCACAGTTCGGAAACCCCGCCGGTGGGGGCAGCGAGTGCAGGGTCTTTCTTTAACCTCTGTGCTGTACAACCTCATTGAGTGGCCATCAATGGGGCAGACTTTGTGTTCGATCTTTCTGTGAAGAGTAGCCTTAGGTGTCCACTCTTCTCCAGTAGAGGTATGGTATCAACCTATTCGGGATTATCCATATGCAGCCGAGAGAGGGGCAGGTTAAACATTATCAGGTCGCCATCTCCCCCGATCTCCTCCCACTTGGCAAATGCAAGCATAGGTTCCTTGACAAGAAACTACCGTAGCCCTGCTGTCAAAAATTTCCCCATCGGCGGTGAGATCCGGGAATTTGTACTATGGAATACGAGGTTGTGAGAACTTCTTTTACTCCTTCCTTTTGCGATTAATCTGGCACAAAAGAGCGTAAAAAAAAATAAGAAGGATGGGGAAGAGATAGGATGCATGGAAAATTTGTGGCGTGAGATTTTTTTCTGGTTTGTTTTGTTTATATGTTATCATAGTCTGTCGATGAGGGTACATAATGGCGCAAACATGTTGTATCTTGTAGTAACCTTGGTCAGCAAACATGGACAGTCGGAGTTATTGGAGTTTATGGTACTGAAAGTTACCGCAAGAGCTAGTATAATTGAGAATGACGCTAGGACGTTCAAAATTTCCCCCTTTGGATTATGGGGGGAAAAGACAGCGAAGAGATTGTCTCTCAGCCCTCCACTGAGACAAATAAAAAGAAAAATGGAACAGACCTTACTAAGAGGGGCAACTCCAACGTCCTAGCAAGATTCTCAATTATTCTAGTTCTTGCGGTAAGGCATGGCACACATATCGTGCAGCCAGCTCCACGAGCAACCCCACCAACCCCCACAACTAATTGATCTCCATGATAAAGCATCATAGGTACCGGTATTGTACCATACACACCTCCTCTCCTCCTCTGCCGAAGTGGAGAAAGGGAAAAAAACCTCTCTGACGATACCGGTATTGACACTAATCAAATCGCGAATTGACTGTGCCACCTGACTATGTTGTTTTGGTCCTATATTCCCCGGATTTGCAGATTTAAGCCACAGCGGCACGCAAAAAAGCAGCTACGGAGGAAAAAGAAAAACATTCGAGATAACGTCTTGCACATTCAGCAATACCCTTGTTCCCTTTCCCCCTCGTTTCTTTCGTTTAAACCCCCTCCCCCCCCAAGTCGAACGAGATAACTAGCCAACTGGCTCTCGTTGTTTACGGTACTTTTACCGTACAGTGCTCGAGTATAGTACTCGAGCACAGTACAAGCGACGCTGTGCCCCTCTTATTATTACTGGTATTGTTATTTGGAATACCCTTGATAGGAGCGCCTGTTGCTGATCTTAGCCCGCATCTCTACGGCATGCATGCATGGTATTGCATGTTGAAAAGAAAAAAAAAAGGTTGAGAAAAAGAAGAAATGCTAAGAAAGCCATGTTTTTTTTTTCGTGCCACGAAGGATCTCGCGACATCCCTATTTGTCCCTTCGGGGCCAGTCTTGCCCGGATGATTTGTATTTTTCTTTTGCCCCCGCATGAGGGGAACTTGATGCACTATTATTTACGGAACGCAACGTGAGACGCCAATGTGGGGAGGCTTTAGGGAGGAAAAGAACTACAGGAGAAGGGAGAATTTGTGATAAGGCGACCAAAAAACAAAAAAATGGAGGGAGAGGGAGAGAGGGAGGGAGAAAGAATATAGAGAGAGAGAAGTGAAGAGATTTGCCCTTGTGACTTGTTTCTTTCTTGTGTCCTTCACTCTTCACCCTTCGCGCCTTTTTTATTTATTTTTCTAGTTAGATTGCCTTTCTCTCTATGGCACAGTACATGGCTCGAGTAGGACAGTGCTGTATTTTGAATTAACCCACTCGGACGAAAAGTGCATGACAATGCATCGAACGATGCTCTTCCTCACTTCACTACATTCTCTGTGAGGAGGAGAATTGAGGCGGACTAAATCAAGCAAGTAATGTAAGGTAGATCTCATCGGGCTTCAAAGTCAGCCCAGTCAAAGAGGCTCATGAGGCTCTCCTCCCTCACTCCCTTGCTCCGCTTTGCGCTGAACATACATTGCACAGTTCCGGGCTATCCCTGCCATTCTTTTGTGATGCGATGACCTGATATTACGATTTTCCCTTATTCTTTACATCCGCCTAGGCCATCAGGGATGCAAGCAAGTATCATAGTACAAGTATTGGAGTACGGTGCAGTAGCTTCGCTGCTTCAGCATGATCAGACAGACCTCTGTGCATCTCCTACCTCCCCTTCTCGTGCTCCGGCTGTAAAGTACAATTCCACCCACCCCTCTAAAGATCACGCCAACACCCCGCGGTTGCAAGAGTTAGGCTGATTATGGGCTGCATCTGGGCAGGTAGGTAAGTAGGCATGTGTAAAGGGAAAAAAGGAAAGAAGGAAAAAGGAAAAAGCCGTCTGAATTCCTGCGGATTTTCTCTGCATGAAGTTTGCACAGTACCAGGTTTTGATCAGACCAGCCGATATTGACTAGGACTGGGCTACCCTGGTGCGGTATATACTTAAGTGTCATCTTATCCCGCTTCCCGCGTATAGCAGAGCACGATACATCCCCGCCTCATCCTCGCTGCCTCCTCGCTGCCTCCTCGCTGCCTCTTCCCTGCCCTCGCTGCCTCTTCCTCCTCCCACTCCTCTTTCCCCTTCTCCTCATCGTCTAGAAGCGTCTTCCTTGGCTATCGTATGCCGGTACTCGAGTGCCGCTGTAGGGATTCACGTATGTACCTATGCCGTAATCCATCTAAACGAAACTCTTTCTTAAATAGAGGCATTCAGCCCCGGGTTGAAAACCCGTTTTCTGGGTGCCAATTTTCGAGTGGGTCCCCCAGATTTGTATGCAAAAAAGCGTTACACGCCAAAGCCCTTCAACCCGAAAGGCTTGAAAAAAAAAACGGTTTTCAATCCCGTGTCTGAATGCCCCTAATTCCTTTTTATCTCCGCATCCCTACATAATTTCGGATTCGTGACCAACTAAGCACTTGTTACCCCTCGCCCACCCACTCTTTCCTTTTCCCTCTATAATCACTAATCAGCGCATCAAATAAGCATCCATAGGGACTCGGTACCGTAGTAGCAATAGCGTCGCGAGCCACGGAGTCATCCCCATCGACTGACTGGACAGGAAGGCGGGGGCAATAAGACAAAAACACGCCTTGATTGCAGATGCTGCTAACCTTATTGACTCTATCCACCATCATCTCCTGATCACATCCATGTAACTTGCAGATCACCCGCCCCTCCCTTTCCGTTTCTTTGCGGTACTTGGCGGATTTGGTGTTTCAAGGAAGGAAGGAAGGAAGGAAGGAAGGAAGGAAGGAAGGGAGGAAGGGAGCGAGGAAGGCGTGATGTGCTCGCCTGAGGCATAAAAGTGGAAATAAAATGTGTCCGCCAACTGAAGGGTAGGACAGAGAGATAGGGTGGGGACCACATGGTGAGCGGGATTGACGGAGGACAAAAACATAATTACCGTATTCCATATATGTTGAAATCTTGGAAACGGGGTTATTAGCCTAAACAAAGGAGGGAGGGATAGAGGGTGTTTCTTGAACATGGGATCTACGGAGGCGAAGGAAAGAAGCAATCACCCCCCCTCCCCCCTACTTTACTGTGATATTGTGGTACTGTGACACCATCGGGATTTCCCATGCCGATGCATGTACCGGTACTGTGCACTATCTGAACCTCCGCTATGGGCTACATTACCGTATACCCATGATTCGATTCTGTTGCCCGTTATGCAGCTAACTCATCAAGCCAGTGTTGCGCAGTTAGCTAGTCAGTCATTCCACCTAAATATATAAAAGAGCTCAACCAGGATGCAAGAGGTGTAGCGTAGCGCGGTCATGACCAGCGACGGTTTTTGACGGCTGTATGTATCGGTGTCCTCAGTGGGTAGTACCGCAAGTTGATTGGCGGCAGACCTCTCTCATGCAATCATTATGATATCCGTACCTGTTGCAGTACTCGTACTCGTACAGTACTCTCACAGCGATCAGATCAGGAACGGGACGTCAACAAATATGGCAGCTAGTCTACGGTAGCTAGCTAGCTAACAAGCCAGCGTAAGCGGGATTTTTTTTTTTACCCTTTTCTTCCGTGGAAGCCTCGATCTGATACATCGGGGTGGGCGGGCTGATCGGGCTGGGTGACACCCAATATTGCATCGATTTATTATCTATGACAGACTAACTCAACTTGACTCAGTCGTATCTCGAACAATGTTTCAGTCGGCGTCGGAAATATCCGCGGAAGCAAAACCGCCACCACCACCACTAGCACTGCGGAGAATTGCTTGCTCAATCTATCCTACCTGTGCAACGACAACCGGAGGGTCGTGTTATGATATCGTATCGGCATCGCATCACACATCAAGACCTTTTTTTTTTTTTTTGCCTTGTTTTGGGTCGGGTTAGTGAGTTACATAAGCAGCTCCTGCTCGATGCAAATTCTGACCAGCGGGGAAGGAAAGAAAATGCCAAGTTACCCAGGCGCAGGGAGAGACAACCTGGATGGCAAAGGTGTGATCTGTAGCGAATGTGTCTCTCTCTCACTCAAGATTTGAGGAGAGAATTTGATCATTCGTATTGATTTGCTCCGGGCTCCCACATACGCCCTTGTCTAGCATCGCGGGATAGGTATAGTGGAGGTAGGTTGAGGCTGTTGGTAGGTACGTACGGTATGATACGGTGCAAGCGCGATGCCTATCGATCCTGTCCATCGACGTGATGAGGGAAGGCTCAAATACTCGAATGTATGATACTGCACAGGAACTGTAGCTCTGCATAAATATGTTCCTTGCAGGAAGCACGCACTTTTGTGTCTGCCTAGATACTTGGCTTACAGTGATCCACCCCCCACTGCTCAATCAGTAGTGATTTCGATAACCTGGAGAATGTCACTGCATGCATATATGCTCATGCTATGCGCTACCCTACCCTAACCCACCCCCCGGATTCCTCAACTCCCTTGTTATGATGTTATCATATCTGACGCTAAGTTGGTTAGTTATCGCCACAACAGCACCATACGATGCGAGAAACCGCTCTCTTTTCATCTATCATATCGTACCAGTAGATGCCCCAGCGCGATTCGGAACCTGACGTTTTTTTTTCCTCAAAAAGTTGGCCCATAGCGCATTGTGGTGGCGTAGATCCCTTTTGTCTAAGGTGTGCTTTGTCTGCTCACTTGTCTTCTCCCTAGATGTCCCCGATTGATAGGAAGTATTAGGAACCGTTCCCCGAGCCGGAACCAACCTGAGTGATTCTCTGGGTGTAAGTGAGGAGGAAGGGAAAAAAGCCTCGGGTACGGTAGGAGAGGGGGGGTGGGGAGGGTGATGCGCATAAAGTTACCAGAAGTCACAATTGATCACTCGCTTCATCCTATGTTCCTGAATGTGCTAGGTAAGGTTTGAGATAAGTGTGTGGCTGTTTTGCACCTATGAGTAGCTCTCTGGGGTCTTTTTATTTCACGGAATCGTTGGTGATTACTGGCTTTTTTATTATGCCTTCCCATTTTCCCTTCTGTTGAACATGTTTCACCATAGGAAGATGTTTGTTTCGAATGAATGAATGAATGAATGAAGGAATTGAATACGAGGGGCTTGGTTGCACAGGGGTACTTGCTCTTTCTTTTCCCTTTCCATTCTTTTGGTTATAAAAAAGAGTTATCAGAGCACCGCAAAAACCCTTGCAATCCACTACCTCCACGACTTCTGTAATCTCCGGACTCCACCGAGACAGGAGGTTCAGAGAGGGATTAGCGTTTTCATGCCATGGTATAAGACCAGCCCACCAGATGCGTTGGATCTCATTGACCGATATTCGCAATTCTCGCAACCTATCGAGCTAAAACTTATCAGTGTCTCACCAGCTGATTTCAACTGATAAACCGATAGTGGAGTGTAGGCGCGTTTACGGGATGCCTTCCGGGGGGGGAGCGCCTGATACGCGATATCGGGCGCAGGGCGGTGGTTCCGGGGGTTGGCGAAGGCGGCTTGCATAGATCTGAATCGGGGATACTTTTCGCAAGAAGTTTGAACGGTACGGGAGTAAAACATGCCGTGGGGTTGAGGTTTTTTTGGGGGATTTCGTTAAAGCTAAGTTACTTGCGTGGCTACCTGGCAAGACCGATCCAGGCCACTGCCGATCGCTGACTAATCTCTGGGTGCATAGAAGGAGCTGTTATCCCTCGGACTGGTGAGGTGGTAGGAGTCCTTGTCAGTGTCTAAGGTAGAGATGACAGAGAAACTACCTCAGTATTCTTCGGTGATGATACAGTAGTAGTACAATCTTATGGCTAGTGTAAGCTATGGTCTGGAGTTTCCGCATCTGCGAATTTATATTGATTAATAGCCGATTCCCCTCCGATTTCGCGTTGCTCATAGTCGGAGAAGCCAAGTGTGACATGAAGGCAAGTGTAAGGCCAATTTTTTTTTAAATTTTTTAATTTTAATTTTGACAGGTTTACATATTGCTACTAAGTAGCGATCGACTACATATCTGTATTTCACATATGTTACAAGGTTTCAATTGAATATGATACTACAATATTAGCATTCCTTACAATATAGTCATAATATTATTGTATACATGATGAAGTGTTAGAATCCGATCTTTCGGCCAAATCCTGCCCATCATTATCAGTATAAATATTCCCCACTTCCATCTGTTGTGTATATGCCTCCTCAGCTTGTTTTCTCGTGGGTTTGATCTCCCTCGCCAGTTCCATCTTCAATTCTTAGTACCTAAGGACCAATAATACCTGTGATACTAACAGATTTATGTCTAAAATCAATAACGCTATGTAGTTGAAAAATGGAATTGTATTGAACTATCTTGATAGAGTATATTGTGTATTTGAAAATAAAATTATACACAACTATCAAAATTGATTATGTTTAGGGGGAAAGAAGGGAGAGAGGGGGTGGGGCGTCACTAGCTTTCACGTCACTCTTGGTTTCCCGGACTACGAGCAACGCGAAATGGGAGGGGAATCGGCTATTAGTAGTATGATAGAAGTCTTTATTCTCTGGGTGGGATAGATTGCGGTGGTATCGGCACAACTGATGATAGCCCTACGATACCTGATAGCCGGGGGCTTCTTAGGTGCTTGAAGTTGAGTGAGCACACTGGTAGGGTGCGGTGAACAGGGGAGGTTTGTTTTATCGGCAAAGGTCTCCAATGCCACGGAATTTGATGTTTTATCCCTCCAATGCCACAGCACCCTCCAACGCCACAAGATCTTATAAGATCGAAAGATCAAACCCTGATCTGATAGTACCAAAATATAGTACAGGGGGGTTTTTTTTTTCTGTAGCACGAATTCTAGCCAATCAGTAGACCATCTTGACAACCACTATACCCTCCACCACAGCACTATCCAGAGTCAAATCCTAGCACACCTGTTGGTACATTACCGCATTTGCCTCACATTCACGGTCTGCTGTAAAGGCTTGATTACCTAAAATGTCCACTCTCACACAACTCCCAGCCTTGCCGGCTCTAGGGCAATTGTTCCATACATTTACCAACCTCCAGGAGCTAGTTGAGGATTGGTTGGTAAAGGAAAAGTTTTTATTCAAGTTTGCTGATAAAGATCATGAGTGGGTGATCTATTCTTGTGTGGCTCTTAACTGTGAATAGTACATAAGGGCAAACCAAACTAAGGAGCATGATGTTAAAATTACTCTGCTAAATTCTAACCATACTTGCCTTCCAGGGGATGGAATAAAGTACTATTCAGTCTTGAGTTCTCTTAGCTAGTTACACCAACACCTTCCACAATATCTCAATGTTATGCAGACAACCAAGTCAAGGGAAATTATCGACTACCTTCGAGTTCAATTTAGTGAGACTCTACCTTACAAGTCTGCTAGCTGGATTAAAAATGCGCTATTAGAGGACACTCTATAAGGGCAAAGAGATGGGTTCTGCCTCCTTCCCAGCTATCTGGCTGCAATTTAATAGTCCAATCCTGCTACGTATCTTTGCCTATCTAGCAATCACAATACTAACTGCTTCCAACGACTCTTTATCTGTCCAGTTGAATCTCTGAAGTCTTTCTGACACTGCAGGCATTTTATTGCTCTAGATGGGACATTTCTGAAGACTAAATTTATCCAAACCCTTCTCCTAGCTGTCACTCTTGATGTGAATGGCCATTCATTACTCCTTGCCTTAGCTGTGGTTGAAAGTGAAAATGCTTCCTCTTGGAAATATTTTTTTTTGAACTTACAATTAGCAATACCAGAAAATACCACAGAACCAACTACCCTTATCAGCAATAGGGATAAAGGACTTATTGTAGCTTCTGATGTCTTAGCACCCACTGTTATTCGTGCCTTCTGCTGCCAGCATCTAAAGGAGAACTTTATTATACTCTGTGGGAGAGGTTTGGCTTTCAACTTTTGAGCAATTGCCCGAGCCCACAGTATTGCCAAGTATGAGTTCACCCTGCATGAACTCTATTTGGCACAAGCTTATGGGCAAAGATTTGATCACTATCAATCTGCTTCCAGTTCAGCTGCAGGAGTTACTTATCCAACATTTTGTACCAAGACTTCAGGAGAGAGTAGGATATGGGCTCAGCAAAATATTTCTAGAATGGCTGATCTCATTTATGGTCATATTACTCAGCCCAATAGTATGGTCAAAATAGTCAACCTGGAGACAGCTACTTGCTCCTGTGGTAACTATCAAGAGAATGGCATTCCATGTGGACATGCGCTTATTTGCCTTATGAGTTTTCACTTAGTATGCAGACCTATTTCTTGGTACTTTAATTTCATAAGTTAATACCAAACTCTCTAGCCAATTCAGAATTATTTACTGCAAATTCTATCTATCACCACCTGGAAAGCAACCTATGAAACAAATATTCTACCCATAGATATCTCAAACTTGGAACCTAATCCTCCTCTACCACCTCAGGTGCCAGTTCCTGAGATAATTCCTATTGCTAATCAAGTTGAACCTCCACGTACTTGCCCGCCTCAGGGACATCCATGTAAAGAAAGAATATGAGTTGGGAGATATGACAACAGCAGCATTTGGGAAATCTTATTGCTCCAGAGTTTTCAGCCTGTTCCTGGCCTCGATATTCAACATGCAGGGGAACTGGTCACAATTCTGCTACCAGCCACCAACCGCACTCTTAGGGACTTTCGAGGGAAGGTAATTGCCTCTGCAGATACTGTCATCTAAAGGAATGGTCCCATTTTTGCCAAACAGGCTCTGAGTCTTAGCAGTAATCTTTGTATTTTCTATACCTACTTTCTTGTATCTTAGATTTAACACTATAGCAAAAAAAACCCTCTCCGCACTATATTTCACTATCAGATCAGTGTTCAATCTTATAAGATCTTGTGGCATTGGAGGGCGCTGTGGCATTGGAGGGATAAAACATCAAACTCCGTGGCATTGGAGACCTTTGCCGTTGTTTTATTTTTTCCCGTCCTAAACGGACGTTAAGTGATGATAACTGTAAAAGCTCGAGAAATCCACTGTCTCCGCCAGCCCCGTGACACCCGGATTCAGAGACAAAAGCTCCTATGAAAGATTAGCGTTTCCTGACACGTATACAATCTGCAAACTGTAGGTGTTGGATCTTAGTAATCGGTATTCGTAGTTTTGTTAACCCGTCAAGCCAAACCTGTCGTGGGTTGACGGGGCGATTTCTTACTATCAAAACCTGTGACGGTGAAAGGTTGTTAAATCTACTAACTTGTTGGGGATCAAAGACTCGGCACGCTGGTACTCGTACTCGAGTAGGGTGGTCATGGGAAACAGTGATTATCCTACTAAGACACTATGGGGTTAGCAGGATAGGTTGAATGAATTGAAAATATCAGTTATCGTAATACTCGTAAGATCTGCTGAGTTCAACTTGCCTAAGCTATTCCACACCTCTGAGCTGAGTGTTTTTTGTCCTAGATTTCGAAGGCTGGGGACTTGGCAGCCGTGAGTGGGTTGACAGAATGTCTCGTGGCCGAATCCCGCATCCATGGTCTAGCGTGTAAATTTCCTGGATAGTGAACTATTTTGGAGAGCTGAATTCGTGGTATATAGGGTGCAAATAAGTTAGCCAAGTGGCTGGATCGAGGTTGCAATTTTTTTTGGTTGCTCCAAGCACTTACAGAACAGTACCCACTCTTGGCGACGAAAGACGTATAACATGAATGTGTCTGGTCTTCTATATGGCTACTATAGTAAAACTATCTCGGGAATCCAAGGACTACAATATCTCGTTAAGCTATACTTCTTAAATATTGTCAAATCAAAGAAATCATCTGTGAGATTCCTGTAAATATGATACAGGGGAAGAAAGATAAGATCTTTTAAGAAACAAGTAAGATTTTTCCAAGATGGAAGATTATAAGTAGATACTAAGAACAAATTTAAATGTAAGATGATATGAAGCCATTAATCAATTCCAATGAATACTAATAGTAAGTTTCAATCATGAATTACCTTGCCAGTACATACAGACTGCAGCCTAAAATAATTTTTCTTTGTATTTGTTAGTAAGTGGTACTGGGGTTACCTCATGGGCATTAGGGTTGGAGAGAACAGTGGGCGTCATGGCTTGGCATTCATGTATTCACTTAAGTAGCAACATTCGTAGCTAGGAAATACATTAAGTTCCTATCCTCTCTCTCCCATGCACGCACACCAGTGCTTACAGGTTATGAGCCTTTGCATCTTCGACACTTAACGATCTACAAAAATAGCTTGTTCAGCACATGGTTATCAACACTGTGGATTTTTGCTGGACCTTTTTCTACCACTTCGTTTAGTCTTTTTATTCTTGTTCAGCCGCAAACCCCTTGCTTTTCTCTTTTTCTCCTCCGGCTGTACCAATTGCAGGCTGTCTAAATCTACAGGATGTCACAGATTCTAGACTCATTGCAAGTGGGGCAGGTTACCTTTCCGCTTTTAGGTGACTTGAATTTTGGCCCGTGGAGGCAGAGGATATCAGATCAGCTCAAGGAACTCAAATTATGGTGGATTGTCTCCGGACGCGAGAAGGCACCAGACAAGGACAGTACAGAACCAGCAGATGTTCTGGCTTACGATAAATGGCTCAGGAAATGCTTCTGGATTATGGCGAAGATCAGGAACGTAATGGAACCACACATATGTGCTCAGTACACCTCGGATGATTACGACGAGGATCCAAAGGGCCTATGGGATAAATTGGCTGAAGGGTACAGGAAAGCTCTGGGTTTAGAGTTGTACTACTTTCAGCGGTCTCTTTTCGACTACACACTTGACCCTTGTAGGACAACGGCGCAATATGTTCATGAGATCGACTGCATCATCGAATGTCTATGAGAAGCAGGGGAGGTTATCAAACCTCCGGAGAAGACCTTTTACCTTTTGAACAGCTTGCCTGCGTCCTGGCATGAGTGGTGTGACTTGCAAGCAAATGTAATAAAATCAAACCAGCTAGCTGAACTTATCATCGCGATCAAGGCGCGAGAGTCGAGTATAAATAGGGATCGAGAGGCAGGTAGTGACAATGTTCTTGCTGTGGGAGGCAAGAGCTACGGGAGAAAGGCTGGGAGCTATTGGGGAGAAGTAAGGAGTAGTAGTAGTGGTGGTAGTATCAAGCTGGGAGAGGCAGACAAGACCTTAACCTGCTATTACTGCCAGAAGAAGGGTCACTGCAGGATCGATTGCAGGAAGTTGAAAGCCGATCGGGCAAAAGAACTTGCAAGGGAGAATGTCAATACCCTGATGCAGGCACCACACGACAGCAGCGGGACAATTACTCAACCCATATTCACTGCGTTTACGTCGACTCACTTCGTCTCTATGAGTTGCCAATGGTTGCTGGATAGCGGCTACAGTACTCACGTTACTGGCATGAAAGAACATTTTACAAGATATACACTAATTTTTCCTAGCGCACATCGCATTCAGGTAGCCAACAATACTGTGATTGATGCTTTAGGAGAGGGCGACATCTTGCTTTCAGTGTGGGACAGAAAATACAAGAAACAGCAGTGTTTGTCCATCAAAGGGGTACTCCATGTACCAGAGTGCGGAAAGAATAGCTTGTTGTCAGTATCGCAGCTCCAGAAGTCTGGCTTCTACATAGACTTTAACAAGGAGGAGGATGCCTCCCTGGAGTGTGATGACGGAATGGAAGTCGACTTGAAAGAAGTCAATGACTCTACGTCCTACGTATGGAGACTGTTGGGGCTTGCGGAAAAGCGCTGGCGGTAGAAATAGAGTTAAATGGAGGGGCAAGGCCGGTGGACAAGCAGGTGGCGCTCTGGCATTTCCGGCTGGTGCATCTGGGAAACGATGCAGTAAGAAGACTGTTGCTGGAGGAAAACGGGATCCCATGGATGCCTGTTGTTCCACGATGTGTCTGTATAGGTTGCGTGTATAGCAAGATGGTTCGGAAGCCTTTCCCATCTGTGCCATCAACCTCGTGAGCGTTACAACTATTGGAGCTGGTTCATAGCGATATTACGGGACCAGTTACACCAGTATCATTGGGGGGAGCAGTCTACCTTTTGATGTTCACTGATGACTACACACGGTTCAAAGTAGAATACCTGATCAAGCAGAAGTCACAGGCATTGGCATTCTTTCAGGGCTACAAGGCTCTTATGGAAAAACATCATGGAAAAAAGATCAGGAAATTGTACACAAATGGAGGAGGGGAGTACACCTTCAACAGGTTTTACCATCTCCTAAGGCAAGAGGGGATAGCGACTCAACAAACAACTCTATACATACCTCAGTCGAACAGTGTGAGTGAATGTGCAAACAGGATGATCATCGGTACTACGCGGGCCCTTCTCCATACCGTGGGTGCACCCAAGCAATTCTGGGGGGAAGTGGCCATGACGGCGATTTACTCATGCAACAGAGTACCTACGTGGGCCCTGC
The DNA here is from genome assembly GCF_000151645.1 of Tuber melanosporum. Lineage (NCBI taxonomy): Eukaryota > Fungi > Ascomycota > Pezizomycetes > Pezizales > Tuberaceae > Tuber > Tuber melanosporum. The sequence goes on along the minus strand of NW_003298830.1, from coordinate 939,805 downwards.
CTGGGAAGGAAACTTCCTACGAGTGATGGTTTAGACGAAAACATACCTACGATCATCTCCGAGTTTGGGGCTGCATGGCATACGCACAAATACCAAAGGAGACTCGGAAGAAGTTGGACCATACAGTGAGGAAATGTATCTTCGTTGGTTACTCTAGCACGACCAAGCAATACAGACTCTATGATCCGCGGAAGTAGCAGTGTAATGATCCCTCCTTGGATGGTTAGTTCTTAGTGACGGAGAACAATACTTCTCTTCTCCTTCTTCTTCTTTCTTCGTCTAACGATAGCGCTAGGCCTCTGCCTATATTACCAATAGTACAAGACCTCTGTCTTCTATTGGGAATGCCTATCGTAAGCTTTCTCTAACTCTTCTTCATGAAGAACTTAGCATAACAATAATGTTGCAATAAAGATAAAGATCGTAAAGGTGTTTTATATTCGTTAAAGTAATAAGTAGGAAAAGTACTTAGAATTCAATCTAATTTTATTTAAGCTCGTACCGCCAACACTGGCATATGACGAGCCCCTACTGGAACAGGGATACCACTAACCGGTATACTACTAATCCTAAGCTAACTAGGTCTACGGCCCTGCACCTGCCATCCTTGAGTCATACCCGCATGAGAACTAATTACAAGACCATCAAACAACCCAGCACCCACCCCGGTCCAAGTCCGTAGCTCCTCTGGTATGAAGCTAACCAGCACTAAGCATAGCCGAAGCTGAGCAAAAGACCAACCCGACCAGGTTCCTCGTCCAACAAATATAAAATCACTACCACCTGATCTGAAAACTGTCCCGCAAAACCTCCTCCACAGTAGAAAACCAACAAACATATAAATTAAACCTACTGGCAGTACAATGGCAGGGAGGAGGCAACCAACATGTCCACCTCTCGCACCCACATGCCAGACCATCGACCCTATGAACCCACTTTACTGGTTGCCTCCAAAGAGCGTACCGGTGAGGAAGACCTATACCCGCTGCCTGTCCCCCAAATAAAACAACACAAACAAAGGAGATACATAGAGGTAGTAACAGACCAAGAAGATTAGTGGGGCCTATCTTCCACCCGTAGTGCTATGCCTCCTCCTGCCAACCCTGTAGCCCAACAAAAGAAACGAAACAAACTACACAAAACCCAGTACTCAAGGCCCAAATAAGTCCAACCAAGTGGTTGCAATCCACTATCCGTACAGGCGGCCATCAGCTAACTGGTCTGTCAGGGAGCTTTACAGCACTCAGCAGCTTCATCGAACAGCCCAAGCCGGACTGGAAACACTTAATTAGACCTCACCCAACCTGATGCAGGCCTGACCAGTGCTCGCAGGTGCCTCTCCCACCTCAATCAGCCCCCCCCAAGCCCCACACACCAGATGCCACAAAGTCCATCCAGCCCCCCCAGCCTCTCTGACAGATTAACGGTCTGACAGCCATAGGACAGCATATATCTAGCCCTATCAAGCGGCCACTGATCTTGACCACCCAACAGAGCCCCAACCCCTAGTACCTTGTAGCCGAGGGGGCCCACCAGCCGTAGCCGAGAGCCACGAAGGGGGCAGCACTAATACCTCAAGGTATCGGCACCAGCCACACCATCCAACCTAGTCAAACCGAAGTCCAGCCAAGCCGGGAAAGAGTCGGCAGAACCAGTCGAAGCCAGCCCCACAGGTCCAGCAACAAGCACAGACCGAACAACAGGCAAGAGCCACTTCCAGCTGACGCAACATGAAGGGAGAAGGTAAAAGAACAGGAGTAGACAAACAGAAAGTAGGCCCCACTTGCAATGGGTGATGCTACCAACTACAATTCACAACTGAACCACCCATCTACACAGACAATGCGAGTGTCTGGCAGCCAATCATCCCACACCACCTCAGGCAGCAATGAACACCACACGAAGGGGTAAGATCTTTCAGGGTCAAAGCCATCCCCACCGAGGCAAGGAGGAAAGACCAGACTGAACTACGGTAAATGCCACAGGGACAAAAGCTCCAAGAGAACAGTGATAAACAACATCGTAGGATTCCGACCATAGAAACGTAACTGTAACATGTTCACAGGGTGCTAATCACATTATCGATAATAGATACGATAGTTGGCAGGTGGCCTGCTCTTCCAGAGAGGAGGTGAGAGCTGAGAACTAAAGGAGGCTTCGAGGGTGTACTGAGGAACAAAGAAGTAACCGTTCAATCAAGTATATTGAAATACTTTCTGTCGAAGTCTGCCTTTTCTATCGTAGAAACAGGTAGTCTTTAAATACACAAATCTGTTCATGTCTAGCATGAACGAAACTAATCAAAGATATCAATCGATACACTTTGGTGAAACTAATTAAGTATCAAAGTAATACTTAAAACAAAACATAAAACAAAACCAAGTATCAAACGATACTTAAAACAAACCAAGTATCAAAGCGATACTTAAAACAAAACATAAAACAAAACCAAGTATCAAACGATACTTAAAACAAACCAAGTATCAAAGCAATACTTAAAACAAAACATAAAACAAAACCACTAACCGAGTACCTGTACCAGTTACATTCCCCAAAACAAAACAACTGTTTAAACAATACCTAATAATCATCAAAAGCAGAGTCTGAGAAACTAAAAGCTTCGGTTTCCGCTAAGAATTCTTCATCATAAGTGTCACACCAGGGGCAAGAGGAAACTCTGAGGAAACACTTAGACTCAAAGAAATGCAAGTCGCAGTAGTCACAAATACCAGATTCGCGCTGTACATCAACCCAAGCATAATCGCAATCAGGACAGTAATCTATCCAGTGGATTTCGAAGTAGTCTTCAAGTTGGATAACATCGCGGTTCAACAACAGTTCAACAATCTGTTGTCGCAGCCTCACATTGAGTTCCACATAGTTTGACATCGTTATGGTAATTGGATGGTGATTGGTAACTAGATAAGGTTGTCAAGAGCCTGCTCCATAGCTTGATTTTCCTCATCGCTGCTTTCAAATTCCGACTCAAAGTATGGCGCCCAAAATCCATCTCTAGCTTCGAGTTCTGCATGCTATCGCTCAGTTTCTGGTATCGTAGGTGTCCAGCACATGGTGATATAATTGATCGTTGGGGGGAGGGATTCGTTTGGCATGTTATCTTTCCACCAATCATTTACCATATCCATAGCGTGCTTTAGTCCTTCTAGCGGTTCCCAGCTGTTTTCACTTGTTGGATATCCTTTCTATTTGACTAGGAACTGATCATTTCCATGCCAAAGGTGGTGTTCTCTGATTTCTTCAACTTCCCATTCATCTTTCTTGTCGATGATGATAGGTTCAGGTCGAGAGTAGGTTCTTCCAGGGAACTTGGAGTCGTCATTTGGGTGGAATCGCTTGACAGCAGAGGTGTGGAAGACTGCGGTATTGCGGCGGTACATGCGTCCATCCATCTGAACAGTGTAGTTTTCTGTATACTCGTCAAAAGATAAAACTTTGAAAGGTCCTCGCCATTGGGGTTGTAATTTCTTGCTGCATCCAACATTGGTAATGAACATATTTCCATGTACCATGAGCATATCACCTGGCGGAATAGGGACATGTTTGTGTCGTCGCTTCTGGGCAGTAGTGGTGCTTCCGAATCGGGCAGCTTTAACAGCTTGGAAGGCATCATTCTGAATTGCTTGATGGTGGTTTAGGTGGTCATCGGAGGCAGGGACTGAGGAGCTCTTAAATAGGGTCATAAGTAGGAGAGGGTATTGGCAGTCAAAAACTGCCTTGTACGAAGACATTCCCAAGGTGTCCGAAAATCCGGCATTGATATATGCGGCCAGTTCAACAAGGGCTAGTTCCCAGTTGGTTTGTCGTTCATTGATCATGTTCCTAATTCCGGTCTTAACTTCGCGGATTTTTCGTTCTGCTTGGCCATTAGTTTCATGGTATCCAGGGGCAGCTATAATGTGGTTTATTCTGAGGGAAGTCAAGGTTTGCTTCCAGAATCAGGCAGTAAAGCGGGGATCAGTATCACTGACAATAGATAAGGGGTACCCATGGGGGGTAAACAGGTATCGTTGCAGGTTATTCCAGGTGTCTTTGGAGGAATCGGTAACTTTCATTGGTATGAGCCAGGTGTATCTGGAAAATCGATCCACTGCTACCAAGATGGTGTCATATCCAGCGGACTTGTTGAATGGTCCTGCGAAATCGATGGCATATGACTCAAATATTTCACAAGGTAGTTGGAGAGTCTGTGCTTTCCCTTCAGGTAGTTGTGTTCGCTCCTTATTTGCCTGGCAGAGTTCACATTGTTTGACGAAATTGCGGAAGTCCTTTCGCATCTCAGGCCAGTAAACATATTCTGAAGCATATTAGAGGTTGCGGTCCACACTGTGGTGTCCTTTGTTGTGAATCTCAGTGATGACATATTCCCTAATAGTCATTCCATTGAACATTTGGCCTTTCAGGATGTATAGGCAATGTTCACCATAACTGGTGCTGGTATAGACCATTCCGTTTGATATGTTGTAGGGGGCGAGACCTCCATGTCTGGAGCTATCCATGGCTTTGAAGTAGATCGGATCGTGGCGATATCCTGTTATCATTTGGCTTCGAAAAGAGGAGGTTAATTATTCAGTGGTTGATCTAACATCTCGTTCATCCTCAATGAGAGATCCTCTTGTTGGTTCGATAGGGGCTTCCTCCTCCTTAAAGGTTTCATAGAGTTGTTGGCGATGCTCGGGAATAGTAGGGGGTATGACAGAAACAATGGTTTCATTATTGTATACTCGTAAGGGTTTGCTATATAGAGGTCATGAATTGGTTATGGGAGGAGAGGATGGCGGGGCTGACTGTGGGGGGTGTAAATAGGATATTGCATCCACGTAGACTGCTGCTTGTTCGAGTTCTTCAAGACCTTGGTATCGTATTGGGACAGGATTAAAGGTATGAGGGGGTTGGGTTGAATCATCTTCATCGATCATCTCTTCTACTCCTTCTGTGGTGTCGAAACTTGTATTTTTAGAATCATCAGCAGACATATAGAACAGTCACTGGTATCTGTTGCCGAACTTAATCTCAGTCTGGTGAAAAGGGCAAGTGTCATGTTAACAGTGGGACCAGTGGAGTCTGCTTTGTTCAAGCTCGTGAGGTGTGCTGTGGAGGGTGCAATTGTCTTTCCATTCGTCATCAAGGTCTTTTCCTCATTCAGTTCCGACAGCTCTGTACATGGTGTAAGAGAAAGGATTGGAGGGAGCGGCAGACCTGGCAGTAGCCATCAATGGTTCTTGTTCATAGGAGGTATCATCAGGGCTATCTTCACTTTGTCTTGTGTGGTCATGAACAAGAGAAGGATTTGTGAGTTCTTGGTTCTCATAGAGGCGGGAGAGCGCATCAGCTAAATAGTTTGTTCTTCCAGGGGTATAGATGATTTTTGCATCGTATTTGCTGATCTCGCCTATCCATCGAGTTCTTCTCCTTCCAGGTATTTTTTCTGTTTTAAGATTAGTGAGAGGTTAGTGGTCGGTAACGATGGTGAAGGTATTACCCATCAGGATGTGGTTAAAGGCGGCGAGGGCATCAATCACAGCAAGGGCTTCCTTGTCTGTTGTTCCATAGTTCATTTGCGAATTAGTGAACTTCCTGCTGTGTAATGCTGCTGGTCTTGCCGTTTCATGGGAGGCTCCTTGTCTAACCCATGCTCCAACTACTACATCCGACGCGTCAGTAATCAGCCATATAGGTTCTGGCTTACTGTAGTCGATAGGTTGTATAACATTGGCGCTTTTAATCAATTCCTTGATATTGGTAAAGGCTTGATCATGAGTATGGGTCCAGACGAATTCTGCATTACCGATAAGATCTGTGAGTGGTGCTGTTACAGTGGCGTAGTGTGGTAGGAACTGGGAGATATAGTTAACTAGGCCTAGGAATCGTATGAATTCCTTTTGATATCGGGGTGTTGTCCATTCTGTTAAACAGGATATTTTTCCAGGGGCTGCATGAATTCCTTCATCATCTATCACATGTCCTAGGATATCGATCTTATCAGCAAATAGAATTGATTTGTTTCTACTAGCGTAGAATTTAGCTTTCCTTAGTTTGGTACAAACCAAACCTATATGTAGGCGTGTTCTATTTTGGTGTTCGAGAAGATGAGGATATCATCAATGTAGACCCAAACAAAATGGTGGAGATATTCGCTTAGGAGGTTCTCCATAATTCGCATAAAGGTGGCGGGCGCATTCATATTACCTTGTAACATAACTCGGCTAATGAAACTTCTGAAGGGTGTTTTTGAAACTGTTGTAGTGTTCGGATTCAGGATCTAACCTTGTTTGGAAGTACGCATCGCTTAGGTCAATCTTGCTTCGGATTCTAGCCCGTCCAACTGCATTTAGGATCTGGGTTTGTTTTGAGATAGCGGAGCTGTCCATAACTGTATTTTCATTCCGTAGTTTGAGGTCAACCAAGGGGCGGATTCTTTTGCCATCTACTTTGGGTTGAACAAACATGGGAGTGGCACCTGGGGCTTCTGCTCGGTAGATGACTCCTCTTCTTTGTTGTTAGTTGATCCAGTCACATAGTGGATCTTTGTATGGGTCAGGAATAGAGTAGGTGGGTTGGGTTTTAAGATTAGAGGGGTCTCGGAGGCGAATGTGATGGTTCACTTCTCTCATAGGTGGTAGTTCTTCGGGAATCTGATCACGGAAAACATCAGAGTATTCATCCAATAGGTATTGGGCTGTTGCTTCACAGACTGCGGCTCGGTACTCTCCGCTTGTTGGTTTGCATGAGACTCTGACCTTCTGGTCTGGGAAATCGATGGTTGAGTCCCCACACCTGATTATAGCTTTGTGGCGGTTCAGGAAAGGCATTCCTATGAGGGCATCGTATTTGGCTAGGTTTCCGACTAACATTTCCTGGGGGGGCAGGATGGCAGAACCAAGTCGGATATTTGTACTGCAGGTTTTATGGCTTGTAGATCATGATCCCTTAACTGCCATATTGACGGGTATGGGTTGGTTAAGGTCTTGAGTTGGAAGTCCATGGATAGAGACAAAGGCGTTGCTGATCATGTCTCTTCTGATCGCGCCAGTGTTGAATAGGACTCGAGCCTTTTTGCCATTGATGAGAATAGTACCTTCCAGGGCAGCATGTGCCTTAAATGTAGCCAGAGGTCGAACACTGTTGCATTCCACATCGATGTATCTGATATGGATCTCCTCATATTCGCTGGGATGGGCATCATCACTATCACTCTCAACATTGTTGGCCGATGCTTCTTGCTTAATTGCCTTTCCTTTTCCTTTCTTCGAAGGGCAGTTCCTTGCCATGTGTCCTGTTTTTCCACATTCAAAACATTCTCCTTGCAGGCATCTCAATTCTTTGGAGGATTTGGTTTTCTTCCTGAAAACTCGTGGGGTATCGTCTTCAGAAATGCTGGAGGGTTTGTGTCGTGGCTGGCTATTCCTGCTAGAGGATGTCTGTGTTTTGTATGCCTTGGTCCCATGGAGAATGGCGTCCTTCTGCTCTGCTCTTGTAATTATTACTGCAATATCGTCATCGTCTTCCTCGAGTGGTTCTACCTCTCCTCGGAGGGTAGGATGCATGGTGTCATAGAATCGTCGCTTCAGGATGTAATTGGATATGCTTCCTATCTTCATTTAGTCCTTATATATCAATAGATCCGTGGCTAAATCTGTAATCCTCTTGACATGCGTTCCATTAACTTGTTGGAGCTCGTTGAATTTGTTGTATAAGAGGTCGTTGGTGATAGAGGATTGGAATCGTCCTTTCAGATAATCGATGACTGTAGATCCTCTTAGTCTCACATTTCCGCCGTAGTCCTTATAGCATTGGTGGTATGTGTCGGTTGCCTTTCCTTCGTAGAATGATCCGATGTAAAGTCCGGTAGAAGGGTCTTCCATATCTTTCCCTTGCAGGAGAAGATAGTGTGTGAGTTCCATCGCCCATCGGTCAAAGACTTCCGGTTTGAGGTCTTTTCCTTCTCCTGTAAACTTTGCTGGGAGGTGGAGTTTAAACTTAGGAGGATCAAATACTGTGGGTACTTCCTCTTCTTGAGCACGAGAATTTCCTCCCCCAGAAGGTCCTCCTCCTGAAGGTCCTCCTCCTATGCTAGTCATATCTGATTCGCTACTGGATTCGGGGTCGATTGGAGGTTCAAAGGAATGCTTCTTTGCTGGGGTAGAAGGAAATTCTCCTGGGGGTTGTGTATCTTCCGTGTTTGCGGGTTCTCCCAGCTCTTTAGCAGAGCGCCGGGGTTGTTTCTTTCTTGTGAGGTCTTGTCGTGGAATCTGCTTCCCACTCCTAGTCGTCAAAGCCTCTATGTTGGAATTGAGATGAAGCCGAATATGCTGCGATTCTGCCACTTCTGTCTGCTAGCGTTCTGAGGTGGATATCGATAGGTTGATCAGGCCTAAATCTAGGGACAGGTTCTTAACCACTTGCGGAGGTTAAAAAAATGTAACGTGTTCGCAGGGTGCTAATCACGTTATCAGTAATAGATACGATAGTTGGCAGGTGGCCTGCTCTTCCAGAGAGGAGGCGAGAGCTGAGAACTAAAGGAGGCTTCGAGGGTGTACTGAGGAACAAAGAAGTAACCGTTCAACCAAGTATGTTGAAATACTGTCTGTCGAAGTCTGCCTTTTCTATCGTAGAAACAGGCAGTCTTTAAATACACAAATCTGCTCATGACTAGTATGAACGAAACTAATCAAAGATATCAATCGATACACTTTGGTGAAACTAATTAAGTATCAAAGTAATACTTAAAACAAAACATAAAACAAAACCAAGTATCAAACGATACTTGAAACAAACCAAGTATCAAAGCGATACTTAAAACAAAACATAAAACAAAACCACTAATTGAGTACCAGTACCGGTTACAGTAACGTAACAAGGAGGGACTGGACAGGTACTGCCCTGCCACCTGCGGAGTGATGTGGCCGGTATGACGAGTTGAGGACATGGGATGGTCATCAAGTGAACCTGGGGGTGTTTTGTATCGTGAAAACTAAGGACTTTATTAAAACCCAACAAGAACATGAGCTGGCCCAGACAACGACACAGGTGATCCCCCCAAACACAAGGTTCAATCCCCCTAAACGAACAGGTAACGAACCTGAAACCTGCGAGTAGACAATAGACAGGAAGGCGGAGATATTTTACTGAAAGGGGCTTGTAAGTGACTGCAATGAATAGCTCGAAGTGCCAGTATCGTGAGATAACCAGTAGGCAATGAAATGAGAAGCAAATAAGTAATCCGCCACGCAACGCCTAACAGACCTCAACACCAAAGATCGCAGGAACTACTGAGTGAACTCAGATATCTTCCCCAGAATCCAAGGCATCAAGACCCACTGTGGGTGTGAAAGAATCACTCAGGGCGAAGCGATGGCAAGGACAAGGAAATATACTTAGAACAAAGCGTGAAGAACCTATCCACCTCAGCCGCATCAGTCTCCTTATATAGTGTTCTTCCCGCCCATAGTCATGTGACCCAAAGTGATCACATGTGCGAAACCAAATCATAACAAACTAGTCATGTGACCAAAGTGGTCACATGCTCAAAACCCATGACCTCATAACGAGGTCATGTGCAAAACTCATAAACCAATCATAACACAATAAACAAGTCATATGACTCGACTGAGTTATATGTGCGAAACCCATGACCTCATAACAAGGTCATATGCAAATCATAAATCATATGCATAAGGCCTACCCGCAAGGCATACTCGTAAGGCATACTCGTCAGGCACACTCCCATGACTCATATTTGAGCCATGTATAAAAGCATCACAAATCCCACATATAACAAATCATAGGACTCGAATGAGTCATATATGTGAAGCAATAACATACCTGTGACTCATAACCATGTGTCACGTGAAAACCATTTCCTCGCCAAGCCATATTCGTGACAAGCAGTTTCTTTTTTCCCGCGATGTCAAGTTCCCCGAATCGGAATCATACTATCCAAACGAGTCCACAAGTAAAGCCTATCAACAGCCTTACTATGTCCTACCGATTAATCCATGGAAGGAACCCCTGGCTTGCAACGATGAATTTGATGAGCCGGATGAGAGAATCGAAGCAGATAATGGTGGAAATAATGAAAAGGATGATGACAACGACAATGAGGATGATAACAAAGTACCGGGTGATGGAATCTCGGTACAGCTGAAGGTTGTTCTTGGAAAGAAACCACAGATGTTGCTTGAACTTGAGGCAGCCTGCGAGAGTGCATACTGGAACATGGAACCGGGGGAGCTTCCAGAAGTCCAGGAGGGTCATCAGACATGTAGCAGGTGGAGTGGACCGAGCTCTAGCACTATGATGGAGGCAATGGTTTCTATGGTCTACATGGTAGAAGATGGACCTAGAAACTACAAAGTGGCGATGGAATCAGACGGGGCAACTCAGTGGAAGGCAGCCATCGACTCCGAATGCACCTCAGTGATCAAGAACAAGGTCCTTATGTTCGTTGACAAGTTGCCAGCAGGCGAGAAAGCAATTCCCACGAAGTTGATCCTCCAATGAAAACTCAACCCAGAAGGCGAAACCGTATGCTACAAGGCCAGACTCGTGGCACAAGGGTTCCGACAGATACAGGGTCTCGACTTTACAGAAATATTCACACCCGTCACATGTCTTTCAAGTGTATGGATGGTATTAGCAGTAGCAGGAGCATGTGGGTATGCGATACATCAGATGGATGTTGTTATGGTATTTCTGGGAAGCAGAATAGCTGAGGAGGTTTATGTGAATCTACCTCCAGGTGTCTTGGGCGGACTCAGACTGGCGAGGCGGAATCGCAGTTTGTATAGTCTCAAGCAGTCACCCCGATGCTGGTATATAACAATTGACAGTTACTTGGTCTCACAGCTTGGCTTGCGACATAGTAGGTTCGACTGCTGTATCTATATACGCATAGATAGCACAATCGTGGCTCTATATGGCGATAATCTTCTAATCGTCGGACTACAGCACAACATTAACCGCATACGTGGAAAGCTGGAGACACAATTCGCAATGGTGGACTTAGGTCCAGTCAAACACTCCTTGGGAATGGTGGTCACTCGAGATCTCAAGGCGCGGAAGGTTTATATAAAGCAGGAAGGATACATATGACAGGTCCTTGAGTGGTTCGGAATGGGAGACTGCAATCCTGTTAACACTCCAATGGATCGAGACAAACCATACCCACACAAAATAGATGAGAAAGGGTGTGACAAGTCACTCTACCAGCAACTAATCCGAAGTCTGGGATGGATTGCGACTGGAACATGTCCCGACATCAAGTTCTCAGTCTCGTACTTGGGAAGATTTGGTCACGATCCCTTGCAACACCACTAGGTTTGTGCAAAGGACTCTGAGGTTTTATTGTCAGGATTTGTCAATGCAGACTTTACTGGAGACACACCATCACTGAAGTCTACAACGGGATACATGCTTTGTATCGGCAATCCGGTCATTCATTGGCACTCCAAACACCAATCAATCACCGCTACCAGCACCGCCGACGCAGAGTTTATTGCCAGCGCATTAGTCATATAGGAGCTCATCTGGTTTTAACACCTCACAATAGATGTTACAAGATTATGGCCACCACCGAGTACACTCTACAACGACAACTGGACATCCCTCTCGACCTTTCATGATGTTACCTACAAACCTCACTCAAAGCACATCGGCATTCGTGCTCACAGGATCAGGGAAGTTATTGAGGATAGCAAGGAGGTAGTAATGGAGTACTGTGGAATGAAGGAAATGGCAGCGGATGGCTTGACGAAGTGTAACGTGTTCGCAAGGTGCTAATCACATTAACGATAATAGATACGATAGTTGGCAGGTGGCCTGCTCTTCCGGAGAGAAGGCGAGAACTGAGAACTAAAGGAGGCTTCGAGGGTGTACTGAGGAACAAAGAAGTAACCGTTCAACCAAGTATATTGAAATACTGTCTGTCGAAGTCTGCCTTTTCTATCACAGAAACAGGCGGTCTTTAAATACACAAATCTGTTCATATCAAGCATGAACGAAACTAATCAAAGGTATCAATTGATACTCTTTGGTAAAGCTCCTTAAGTATCAAAGCGATACTTAAAACAAAACATAAAACAAAACCAAGTATCAAACGATACTTAAAACAAACCAAGTATCAAAGCGATACTTAAAACAAAACATAAAACAAAACCAAGTATCAAACGATACTTAAAACAAACCAAGTATCAAAGCGATACTTAAAACAAACCAAGTATCAAAGCGATACTTAAAATAAAACATAAAACAAAACCAATAACCGAGTACCCGTACCGGTTACATTCCCCAAAACAAAACAACCGTTTAAACAAACAAAGCCTAATAATCATCAAAATTGGATTCCGAGAAACTCATGGCCTCAGTTTCTGCAAGAAATTCTTCATCATAAGTATCACACCAGGGGCAGGAAGAAACCCTAAGGAAACACTTAGACTCAAGGAAATGTAAATCACAGTAGTCACGAATACCAGATTCGCGTTGTACATCAACCCAAGCGTGATTGCAATCAGGACAGTAATCTATCCAGAGGATTTCGAAATAGTCTTCAAGTTGGATAGCATCGCGGTTCAACAACAGTCCAACAATCTGTTGTCGCAGCCTCACATTAAGCTCCACATAGTTTGACATCGTTATGGTATTCGGATGGTGATTGGTGACTAGATAAAGTTGTCGAGAGCCTGCTCCATAGCTTGATTTTCCTCATCGCTGCTTTCAAATTCCGACTCGAAGTATGGTGCCCAAAATCCATCTCTAGCTTCGAGTTCTGCATGCTATCGCACAGTTTCTGGCATCGTAGGTGTCCAGCACATGGTGATATAATTGATTGTTGGGGGGAGGGATTCGTTTGGCATGTTGTTTTTCCACCATTCATTTACCATATCCATGGCATGCTCTAGTCCTTCTAGTGGTTCCCAGCTGTTCTCACTCGTCGGATATCCTTTCCATTTGACTAGGAACTGATCATTTCCATGCCAAAGGCGGTGATCTCTGATTTCTTCAACTTCCCATTCATCTTTCTTATCAATGATGATAGGTGCAGGCCGAGAGTGTGTTCTTCCAGGGAAATTAGAGTCGTCATTTGGATGGAATCACTTGACAGATGAGGTGTGAAAGACTGCAGTATTGCGGCGATACATGCACCCATCCAGCTGGACCTCGTAGTTTTCTGTATGTTCGTCAAAGGATAAGACCTTGAAAGGTCCTCGCCACCGGGGTTGCAATTTCTTGCTGCATCCAACATTGGTAATGAACATGTTTCCATGTACCATGAGCATATCTCCTGGCGGAATAGGGACATGTTTGCGTCGTCGTTTCTGAGCAGTAGTGGTGCTTCGGAATCGGGCAGCTTTAACAGCTTGGAAAGCATCATTGCGAATCGCTTGGTGGCGGTTTAAGTGGTCATTGTAGGCAGGGACTGAGGAGTTCTTGAATAGGGTTGTAGGTAAGAGAGGATATTAGCGGCCGAAGATTGCCTTGTATGGAGACATTCCCAAGGTGTCTGAAAATCCGGCATTGATATATGCTGCTAGCTCAACAAGGGCTGGTTCCCAGTTGGTTTGTCGTTCATTGCTCATGTTCCTAATTCCAGTCTTAACATCGCGGATCTTTCGTTCTGCTTGGCCATTAGTCTCATGGTGTCCAAGGGCAGCCATAATGTGGTTTATTCTGAGGGAGGTCAAGGTTTGCTTCCAGAATCTGGCGGTAAAGCGGGGATCAGCATCACTGACAATAGATAAGGGGTACCCATGGGGGGTAAACAGGTATCGTTGGAGGTTATTCCAGGTGTCTTTGGAGGAATCGGTAACCTTCATTGGTATGAGCCATGTGTCTCCAGAGAATTAATCCACAGCTACCAAGATGGTATCATATCCTGCCGACTTGTTGAATGGTCCTGCAAAATCGATGGCATATGATTCGAATATTTCACATGGTAGTTGGAGGGTCTGTGCTTTTCCTTCAGGTAGTTGTATTCGCTCCTTGTTTGCCTGGCAGAGTTCACATTGTTTGACGAAATCGCGGAAATCCTTGCCCATCTCAGGTCAGTAAACATATTCTGAAGCATATTGAAGGTTGCGGTCCGCACTGTGGTGTCCTTTGTTGTGAATCTCGGATATGACATATTCTCTAATAGTCATTCCATTGAACATATGGCCCTTTGGTATGTATAGGTAGTGTTCACCATAATGGGTGCTGGTATAGACCATTTCATTTGATATATTATAGGGGGCGATGTCTCCATGCCTGGAGCTATCCATGGCTTTGAAGTAAATCGGGTCATGGCGGTATCCTGCTATCATTTGGCTTCGGAAAGAGGAGGTTAATTCTTCTGTGGTCGATCTAACATCTCGTTCATCCTCGATTAGGGATCCTCTTGTTGGTTCGATAGGGGCTTCCTCTTCCTTAAAGGTTTCATAGAGTTGACGCCGATGCTCGGGAATAGTAGGGGGTATGACCGAGACAATGGTTTCATTGTTGTATACTCATAAGAGTCCACCATATAGTGGTCGTGAATCGATTATGGGAGGAGAGGATAGCAGGGCTGACTGTGGGGGGTGTAAATAGGATATTGCATCCATGTAGGCTGCTGCTTGTTCGAGTTCTTCAAGACCTTAGTATCGTGTTAGAGCAGGATTAAGGATATGAGGAGATTGGGTTGACTCATTTTCATCGATCATCTCTTCTTCTCCTTCTGCGGTGTTGAAGCTGGTGTCTTTGGAATCATCAGCAGGCATATAGTATAGTCGCTGGTATCTGTTTCCGAACTTAATCTCAGTCTGGTGAAAAGGGCAGGTGTGGTGGTAATAGTGGGACCAGTGGAGTCTGCTTTGTTCAAGCTCGTGAGGAGGTGTGCTGTGGAGCATGCAATTGTCTTTCAATTCTTCGTCAATGTCTTTTCTGCGTTCCGTTCTGGCAGCGCTATACATGGTGTAAGAGAAGGGATTGGAGGGAGCGGCAGAGCTGGCGGTAGCCATCGATGGTTCTTGTTCATAGGAGGTGTCGTCAGGGCTGTCCTCGCTTTGTCTTGTGTGGTTATGAACAAGAGGAGGATCTGTGAGATCTTGATTCTCATATAGGCGGGAGAGAGCATCAGCTAAATAGTTTGTTCTTCCAGGGGTATAGATGATTTTTGCATCGTATTTGCTGATTTCACCTATCCATCTTGTTCTTCTCCTTCCGGGTATCCTTTCTGTTTTAAGGTTAGTGAGAGGTTGGTGGTCGGTAACAATAGTGAAAGTATTGCCCATCAGGATGTGGTTGAAAGCGGCGAGAGCATCAATCACAGCAAGGGCTTCCTTGTCTGTTGTTCCATAGTTCATCTGTGAGTTAGTGAACTTCCTGCCGTGTAATGCCGCCGGTCTTGCTGTTTCATGGGAGGCCCCTTGCCCAACCCATGCTCCAACTCCAACATCCGATGCATCTGTAATAAGCCATATCGGTTCTGGTTTGCTATAGTCGATAGGTTGAATAACGTTGGCGTTTTTAATCAATTTCTTGATGTTGGTAAAGGCTTGGTCATGAGTGTGGGTCCAGACAAATTCTGCATTGCCGGTAAGGTCTGTAAGCGGCGCTGTCACAGTGGCGTGGTGTGGGAGGAACTTGGAAATATAGTTGACTAGTCCTAGGAATCGCATGAGTTCCTTTTGATTCCGGGGTGTCGACCATTCCGTTAAACAGGCTATTTTTCCAGTGGCTGCATGTATTCCTTCATCATCTATAACATGTCCTAGTATATCAAGTTTATCGGCAAACAGAATTGATTTGTTTCTGCTAGCGTAGAATTTAGCTTCCCTTAGTTTGGTACAAACCAATCCTATATGGTAGGTATGTTCTATTTCGGTGTTCGAGAAGATGAGAATATCATCAATGTAGACCCAAACAAAATGGTGGAGGTATTCGCTTAGGAGGTTCTCCATAATTCACATAAAGGTGGCGGGCGCATTCATATCACCTTGTAACATAACTCAGCTAATGAAACTTCCGAAGGGTGTTTTGAAACTGTTATAGCGTTTGCTTTCTGGGTCTAACCTTGTTTGGAAGTAGGCATCACTTATGTCAATCTTACTTCGGAATCTAGCCCGTCCAACTGCATTTAGAATCTGGGTTTGGTTTGGGATAGCAGAGTTGTCCATAACCGTGTTTTCATTCCGTAGCTTGAGGTCAACCAATGGGCGGATTCTTTTGCCATCTGCTTTGGATTGAACAAACATAGGAGCGGCACCTGGGGCTTCTGCTCGGTAGATAACTCCTCTTCTTTGTTGTTGGTTGATCCAATCACAAAGTGGACTTTTGTATGCGTCAGGAATAGAGTAGGTGGATTAGTTCTTGAGATTAGAGGGGTCTCGGAGGCGAATGTGGTGGTTCACCTCTCTCATAGGCGGTAGTTCATCGGGTATTTGATCAGTGAAAACATCAGTGTATTCATCCAATAGTTGTAGGGCAGTTGCTTTACAGACTGCGGCTCGGTACTCTCCGCTTGTTGGCTTGCATGTGACTCTGACCTTCTGATCTGGGAAATCGATGGTTGATTCCCCACACCTGATTATAGCCTTGTGGCGGTTCAGGAATGGCATACCTATTAGGGCATCGTATTTGGCTAAATTTCCAAACAGTATTTCCTGGGAGGGTAGGACTGCAGAACCAAGTCGAATAGTCGCACTACAGGTTTTATGACTTGTGGATCGTGATCCCTTTACTGCCATATTGCCTGGTATAGATTGGTTAAGGTCTCGAGTTGGGAGTCCATGGACAGAGACAAAGGCATTACTGATCATATCTCTTCCAATTGCACCAGTGTCGAATAGGACTCAGGCCTTTTTGCCATTGATCAGGATAGTACCTTCCAGGGCAGTGTGTGCTTTGAATGTAGCCGGAGGTCGGACACTGTTGCATTCCACATCGATATATCCGATATGGATTTCTTCATATTCGATGGATTGGGTATTATTGCTTTCAACATTGTTGGCTGATGCCTCTTGGTTAATTGCCTTTCCTTTCCCTTTCTTCGTAGGACAGTTCCTTGCCATGTGTCCTGTTTTTCCACATTCAAAACATTCTCTCTTTTGCCGTCTTGATTCTTTGGAGGATTTTGTTTTCTTCCTGAAAACCCGTGGGGTATCATCTTCAGAGTTGCTAGAGGCTTTGTGCCGTGGCTGGCTGTTCCTATTAGAGGGTGTCTGTGTTTTGTAGGCCTTGGTCTCATGGAGAATGGCATCCTTTCATTCCACTCTTGCAATTATTACTGCAATATCATCGCCATCCTCCTCGAGTGGTTCTACTTCTCGCCGGAGGGTAGGGTGCATAGCGTCGTAGAATTATCGCTTCAGGATGTATTTGGAGATGCTTCCTCTCTCCATTCAGTCCTTATACATCATCAGGTCCGTAGCCACATCGGTAATTCGCTTGACATGTGTTCCATTAACTTGCTGGAGCTGGTTGAATTTGTTGTATAGGAGGTCGTTGGTTATAGAAGATTGGAATTGTCCTTTCAGGTAATTGAGAACTGTAGTTCCTCTTAATCTTACATTTCCGCCGAAATCCTTATAGCATTGGTGGTATGCGTCGGTTGCCTTTCCTTCGCACAATGATCCAATGATAAGTCCGGTTGTAGGGTCTTCCACATCTTTTCCTTGTAAGAGTAGGAAGTGTGAGAGTTCCGTTGCCCATTGGTCAAAAGCTTCAGGTTTGAGGTCTTTTCCTTCTCCTGTGAATTTCGCTGGGAGGTAGAGTTTAAACTTGGGGAGTTCAAATGCTGTGGGTACCTCCTCTTCTTCAGGCCTAGCCTGAGATTTTCCTCCTCTAGAAGGTCCTCCTCCTGTGCTAGCCATATCTGATTCGCTACTGGATTCGGGGTCGATTGGAGGTTCAAAGGAAGGCTTCTTTGCTGGAGTAGAAGGGAATTCTCCTGGAGGTTGTGTATCTTCCGTGTTTGCAGGATCGCCTGGCTCTTTAGCAGAGCGCCGGAGTTGTTTCTTTCTTGTAAGGTCTTGCCGTAGGATTTGCTTCCAACTCCTGGTCATCAAAGACTCTATCTTGGGTTTGAGATGAAGCCGAATGTGCTGTGATTCTGCCGCTTCTCTCCGCTAGCGTTCTGAGGTGGATATCGATAGGTTGATCAGGCCTAAATCCGGGGACAGGTTCTTAACCACTTGCTGAGGTTAAAAAAATGTAACGTGTTCGCAAGGTGCTAATCACGTTAACGATAATAGATACGATAGTTGGCAGGTGGCCTGCTCTTCCAGAGAGGAGGCGAGAGCTGAGAACTAAAGGAGGCTTCGAGGGTGTACTGAGGAACAAAGAAGTAACCGTTCAACCAAGTATATTGAAATACTGTCTGTCGAAGTCTGCCTTTTCTATCACAGAAACAGGCGGTCTTTAAATACACAAATCTGTTCATATCAAGCATGAACGAAACTAATCAAAGGTATCAATTGATACTCTTTGGTAAAACTCCTTAAGTATCAAAGCGATACTTAAAACAAAACATAAAACAAAACCAAGTATCAAACGATACTTAAAACAAACCAAGTATCAAAGCGATACTTAAAATAAAACATAAAACAAAACCAAGTATCAAACGATACTTAAAACAAACCAAGTATCAAAGCGATACTTAAAACAAAACATAAAACAAAACCAATAACCGAGTATCTGTACCGGTTACACGAAGCCTCTTGTAGGCGAGACACATAGATTGTTTGTAAAGTTATGTGGGTTATGTTGAGGTTTCTTATGGCTTATATCAGGGATTATGGAAGACCGACAGCGGAGAGTCTTTATGGAGATGTCTTTGGTCTAGAAAAGTTATTTTTTTTTCTTTTCTTTTTTTTCTTTCTTTCATATATAGAGGCGGCATAGGCATCCTGAGGTACACCAGTAAGGGGAGTGTTAGTAAGTGGTACTGGGGTTACCTCATGGGCATTAGGGTTGGAGAGCACAGTGGGCGTCATGGCTTGGCATTCATGTATTCACTTAAGTAGCAACGTTCGTAGCTAAGAAATACATTAAGTTCCCATCCTCTCTCTCCCATGCACGCACACCGGTGCTTACAGTATTACAATTAAGTTACAGGAAATTCTACCCTGACACTGGGGGATTGTAGGTTACCAGAATAAGGGAAGACTTACACTGAAACATAGGTCAGTTCATAGAACAAAACTTGAATGTTTTGTATTCATTAGCTTTTTGTAGTACATAAATTTTCATTTGAGTGATTACTTGCTAATTATATAATTAGCCAATGGAACAAGCAGTTCATGTAGGGCGATAAAGTCATGTCCGTTTCCCAGATAATAGAGTTGTCAGTTTTCTAGCACTTTGGTGCCACTATTCGGATTGCTGATAAGGGGAATTATGGCACCATAGTGCTCCAATGAATGCATCAGGCTCCGGACAAACAGGTCATTTGGGGCAACAGATTCTGTTCTTCATAATTCCTACATTCTAGTCTCATTTTCCATTACTCTAAATATATTGCTTTAATACTTTTCACACCCTCTAAGTCCGACACGAGCCGTTTGTGAGGGTCGGTGATGTTCATGAGATCCTCGCCCGATATGCTCCCCAGATTCCTACACCACTCGATTGTATGCTTTCCAAGGGACGCTGGTCACAAGATATCAATGATTCCTGAAAAAGACCCCAATACCACGTTCACCTGGCCATAGATACCCCCATCTCCATTGGGTGCTATTGGGTAGTGGGTATCCGGTTCTCTCGTGATAACGGTGGGTACGGCCAGACGACCCACGTAACCCCCGTGAGGTGAACGGCCTATGTGAATGTATCAACAGACTGTGGGCAATACACCTCTCCAAAAGGGCCACTCACAAGCTGATAATATATTCCAGGGTGAGTCTGTCGAACACCCTCTGGTTGCTTCCATGGTCCTTCTTGACCATTCGGAGAGCGGTATCTGCTCAAGACACTGTGCCAAGAGTTCGACAGACTTTTTTCCTTCACCAAAAATGGGTTGCACTCAGTAATTTCGACGAATGAGTGAAACTTCGACAGACTTAAGCTCGCACCTAAGTGCAGGAATTAACCAACATGGACTGTAAAAATATACCCTTACGGGACGACACTCTCGTCCTGCTCAAACAGTATCATAAATGAGCGGAGAACATGATAACCGCCCTCGCAAAGAACCAATGAGAAAGGAATTGTCCATGTATCCCAGATCTTCCGCACCAACTTCTGGCCCCGCTTCCATTCTTATCTAACGAGAGAATCTTTCCTAAGAGTAGAAATAATAGACAACAGAAAACTAGACTTGGAAACACCAAGCATCCTCCGGTAAAACTCACACGACTTCAAATTTCTTCTTCAAACCTCCATCATTCAATGCAACATTGAAACAATCGACCAAGATAGAATAGTCCTCCATCTATCGCCCTTTGTCTTCATCCATTTTATCGAAAAGTATCTCGATGTTTTCCGTTATCTTGGATACCCCATCATACCTCACCACTCTCCAACTATCCCCCGTTGTAATAAACCCATAAACCGTTCCACCACCGTTATTGTCCCTCATGTCTCTCATAGAGCGGAAAAACTGTTTTCTCACCACCCCCAGAGAAACGTCCTTTGCTCCGACTGTCAGCACAAACCTCCTTTCCCTCCAAGTGATATGCTCTATCACACCAAATTTCCTGATACCGCTAGTAGTGGTAGAATCTACCGGGAAGATTTTCTTTTCTCGACATAAACATAAGTTGCGGGTTGTTTTATGTTTGAATAACCGTAGCATCGGATAGATAGTAAAGAGGACCAAATTATTGATATTTGCCTCTCTCAGGTCAGGATCGGCCTCTCTCCCTAAGGGAATCCTTCCATTTCCAGGTAACCAACAAGGCCCTTGTAAACTTCCTCCTTAACCTTTGATATATCCTCCTTCCCGAAAAAAACATACTTGCCCTCCAGCATTTTCTTTACTGGAATCGAATGTATCGTTAATTCGACCTGGAATCCCTTCTTCGCTTCCGATATTGTCATCTTTGAATACGGGGTTATCCATTCGGACTTCCTCTTCTTGGTATCGGCACTCTTGTCACACATTTTATAAAGGACTCATATAATACGATGGTACCTATTGATCAATCACTTATCAGCTCGCATGCACCTGCAATAACCAAACCTAAACTCACCTTCTGACCTGCTCGTGAATGGTTCTGTTGATTTGTGCTAATAACTTTAGTCTGTTTCGATCCCGTCCTGCACGCTGAAGGACCTTAGTGGATTACATCCCAATTTCTTATATACATCATTGTCCCGTGCATTGTGGCTTGGCAGTGTACACATACTCGTATAAATTGTTTATTCACCAGCCTTCAGCTACTGTAATTCATGCAGTCTCTCGCTCATCACACTTCATACTTCGACTATCGCATGCATTTCTGTGTATTGCATGAAGTTAATTATACTAGTTTGCTATATCGCCATAAAAACTCTGCGAGAGTTCAATAATCTCTCCTGCATACGTTATTAGGGTTACATATCTGGATCCACGGGCCGTTTACTGCGAGTAGGTTGTCCTTTTATCCGGTTTTTCAAGAACCCGAGTTCTCCCTCCCCCCACACCTCCTCACTCATGGCGTTTATATATTGTTAGGATCGTATACGAGCGAGTGCAGTGTTCCCAACCGTCCGGGACGGGCTGTAGTCCCTGGCGTCCCGGCAGGGTGGGTGAGGACTGCAGGGCATGCCGTCCGTATTTGGTAAAGACGACCGTCCAAAAAGTTGACGCCCGGGCCCCGCAGGCTTAGAACAAATGGCATCTTCCGGCGGTTACCTACAGGGCCCGGCCATTACCTACAGGGCCCGGCCGTCC
This sequence comes from Tuber melanosporum, assembly GCF_000151645.1. NCBI lineage: Eukaryota > Fungi > Ascomycota > Pezizomycetes > Pezizales > Tuberaceae > Tuber > Tuber melanosporum. The sequence goes on along the minus strand of NW_003298830.1, from coordinate 917,958 downwards.
CCCGCCGTCACCCGTAGGATCCCGGCACATCCCGCCCCCTGAGAAACCTGAAGGGCCCGCCCGTCCGTCCTATCGGTAGTAGTCGGGACGGACGCCAAGATGCCCGTCCGTCCCGGGCATCCGCCCATGCACTGCCATCCGTCCCGTCCGCACCCGGGGACGGACGGACCGGACGCTTGGGTTCATTGAACGAGCGTTAACAGATACTATTGTAACAGGTAGTTGTTCTAGCTTCCTTGGACCCAGGTGAAGATCTTGGAAACGGAGGTAGTAGCGTTTTGGTCTTCACGTCGTTAGCACGTCTTTGATCTGGGGTTTAATTACCCCAAGTTGGTCTTCGCGACGTCTTTCTTCCGGAATTAGCACATCTGATTCCTTCTATCTGGGGTATGATATACTCTTGCTATAGGGCTACTGTGCCAATAGAACATCAGAGAATTTATTCTAACTGTAATTAGGACTCGGATATTACAATTTGGACTCATTACGGTAACCATATTCACAATGGGGGATACATTGAACCCACACCATCTTGCCGCACTGATGATCCTCATCTATAAAGGCAGACAAGATGGAGCCTCTCGTTACCTCGACCCTGCCTCGCACCATCTAGAACATGGTATAACGGATAACCTATCGACCAATATTCGTACCTTCTCCGTTCTTGATGCCTTGGCCAGCCTTTGCATTTCTGCGGGCACCTCAGAGGTACCTGCAATTGGATTACAACTTGATGCACAGGCGAAGAAGGTTCGGCTTATAATTGCTGGAAATTCAGAAATTAAACAACCGCTGCGCACCCATCTTCGTTACATATGGTCTAAGTTGCAGATACTCTCTTTGAGATATCCAGATCATATGGGACGAGGTAGCAGGGAGAATGGTAGAGGGTCCCCACCTGTCCCTGCTGAGGTTGCCGTTGATTTAAAGATTGCGCTGTTTCTTGAGCTCGATACCTTCTCCGTAAATAAGCAAATGCGCCGAGTGGAGGAGTGGAATACGACCACAAGGAATGGCAGGACATGTTATATGATAGTATGTTGGCTAAGGAGAAAGTAAGGATTGTTCTCGAAGATGGCAGTAGACACACATGTGAGAGTTTAGCTCGACTATTACAAGGTAAGCTTGACTGCATATCAATTGTTGTGGTACTGATATCGAGTACTTACTAACTTCCGCATCAACCATATATAGGTTGATATTCCACCTCTCCTGTTACATCAGCAGAAGCAAGCCCACACTGGCCCAAATCCTATGGTATCTTTGAGCCCACTCCAGCCCACGTAGAACCAGGAATAGCTGCTTGATATTGTTCATGTTTCCTCCAATGTTTTTACTTGTTTAGTGTTTTGAATCTTGCTAATATAATTTCTCCCTTAGGAAATGCACAAAGGCCCTTCCGACTGCGGAGAGCTCTGGAGAAGCTCACCTCACATTCGCGTCGCTTTGAAACGCTTGTAGCTTTTGCCAACTCTCCGCGCCTTCAACGAGCCTTCCGATACAAGTTTGGACTCTTCGCGCTCCTGGAGATCTCCAATACGATCACTCCCCTCAGGCTACCGATGCATGGAAAACTATCTTACAAGATGCATCTGGGGTACCTTATGAGGGACAGTGGGACGATGCTCTCGATCTCATTAGGCATTATAAGAAGAGCAAATTCAAGTGCGCAGTGCACTGTGGATGCAAACTGATTGCACATCTTGCAAATAAACATAGTGATCGCTGGGATAAAGTCCCAGCTTTTAGTTATATTGGCGTCTCTAAGCTCAGTTGCAGCGCCTGTCGAATATAGATTGAGTCTTTTAACGAACTTGGTGGACGCCACTTTTATACCCTGAGATCACATAGAAAGTGGTACTGGCCTTGGGGGACGGCCAAGGTTGAAGTCTCCTGGAGTAGTAAGAAGTTGAAGGAAGAATTGGAGAGCATTGTGGTCCGCAAAATCACTGCCGAATATGGTGCACAGCTGGAGTGGCGAAGAACGCTCAGTGTGTATTCGGATAACACGGGTGCGTCAATATCAGGCGTTCAGCCCCATCTCAGTGAGGCCCAAGCCAGGCTAGTCCTATCTCGATTTTCTGCCGCAAGACAGCGATTCCGGGGCAGCATGTTAGGCCTAGTGAAGTGAATTTTTACGAATATCTAAAACCTATCGGCCCCTATAAAGGGTATAATTTGGGGGATCCTATCAATGGAGCAGTCACATGGAACACTTTTTGCCTGGGTGTTGTTTGGGAATCGTTACTTGACGAAATCTCTACTAGTCAGATTAATGAGTTGAAAATTTAACGCTCCTTTTGGTTTTCTCTTCCATTATCTCACTTTTTCGTTCCTTTTCGTTCCTTTTCCTATTTCTCCTTCGTTTACCTTTTACCATTGTTCACCATCCCTCTCCTTTTGATACCTTTGACTTTTTTTTATTTTTCCTCTTTCTCCCCTCCACCGGTGAGTCGGGTAACATGGACTAGTTTATGGCGGCAGATGGAAAACACAGATCAGTCAATGAGGTAACCTATTATGACCTTTCCGCAGCAGGGAGTAGTCTTGTGATTCCCAAACGTGACTGAGGTGTATCCCAGTATGTCTCCAGGTATTGTTTTCTCCTTGGATCCAGCGTGGATGCATTAAAATAGTCTACTTCACGTCGCGAACTCGATCGGGCCCAATGTCCTCCCGGCAATCTGCGTACCATTTGAGGTAAAATAACAACATTGGCAAAATTCCTGTGGTGTCTGAAAACTCGAAGCCACTTTTCCTTCCATTGAACTTGAAAACTCTTCCCTTCAAAGTAGGCTTCGATTTTGTACAGCCACTCGTCATAAGTGTTCGTGAAAGCTTAGTCAGCAGCCTCGCCAAAAAAAAAAAAAAAAAAGGCCAGATTGCGACCGGTGATCGTGGCGCCCGTTCAACTCAATGCCTCTACCAAAACCCCCCGTTCTATAATTCAACCATGGTTTACCGATCCAGATATGCCAAACCTGCTGCAAAAAATAAGCCTCCTCCAAAGACCTCCAGAAGAGAAATGACCAATATTGAAAAAGGTATGATTATTGCCTGTTTCTATTGTCTTCGCAACATCACCCTAGTGGCTCAAATTATTGGCCGGCCCTGGACAACTGTCACGAACATGGCTTAGCATGAAAAAGGTTTTCACGTGACACATGGTTATGAGTCACAGGTATGTTATTGTTTCACACATATGACTCATTCGAGTCATATGATTTGTTATGTGTGGGATTTGTGATGCTTTCGCACATGGCTCAAATATGAGTCATGGGACGTGCACCTGATGAGTATGCCTTGCAAGTGTGCCTTGTGGGTAAGCCTTGTGCATATGATTTATGTTCCACACATGACCTCATTATGAGGTCATGGGTTTCACGCATATGACTCAGTCGAGTCATATGACTTGTTTATTATGTTATGATTGGTTTATGAGTTTGTGCACATAATCTCGCTATGAGGTCATGGGTTTTGAGCAGGTGACCACTTTGGTCACATGATTAGTTTGTTATGATTTGGTTTCGCACATGTGACCACTTTGGGTCACATGACGATGGGCAGGAAGAACACTATATAAGGAGGACAATGCAGCCGAGAAGGATAGGTTCTTCATGCTTTATTCTAAGTACTTTTCCTACTTATTACTTTAATGAATATAAAACACCTTTACGATCTTTATCTTTATTGCAACAGTATCATTACGCCAAGGAAAGCTCTTCATAAAGAAGAGTTAGAGAAAGCTTACGTTCCCGATAGAAGCCAGAAGTCTTGTACTATCGGTAACGTAGGCAGGAGCCTAGTACTATCGTAGGACTAAGGAAAGAAACAGAAGAAGAAGATAAGTATCGTTCCCCATCGCCAAGAACTAACCATCCAAGAAGGGATCGTTACAACAACAATTAAAAGCTTCCTTGCTCGAGCATGTGAATGGCAATCACTGGGTAATATTTCTCATCCTGATTGCCCTGGCCTCCTTACTCAGTGACAGTGTCGCACAATTGTTCAAGCAGCCAAATCAAATCAAAAATTGATAAGAGTGGACTTCCAGGATAAATTGCACCCGGCATATCACTTTCTACAGATAGCAAAAAAAAACTCGGAGTTTTGTACTACACTGACAGCCTGTACCACCATGACTACTCCCAGGCTGAGTGATAAGATATGATTTCAGTTAACTAACTTGCAATAGTGGATAGAGTACTCAGAGAAGCCAATATCAAAAAATGGCTAGCCAAATCAAGATCCAGACTCAAACCTGAGCATGTTGCTAAGAGATGGAAATGGGTAACAGCTCATAAAGATTGGACTGCTGAGAATTTGAAAAGAGTTATTTAGAGTAAAGAATTATTAGGAATACCAGAACCCGATACCTAGGAACCACCATAAGTAGGGTAACCCCACTTGGAATCAGAATCTCTGATCTCCAACACCCCCCTCCGGCTCCCTTACGGGGCCCACGCGTCATCATATATATCAATCTCAGTTGCATCCTGTGACTATATTACCACAGAATTGAAGGTGTTAGAATAACACCATATATGTCATTGCCATCCGTCCGACCGGATCCTGTTCGCAGGATATATGAGAGAGGACCTTCAGCTAGGCCTGGGAAGTGGAACAGAGTAATTCTGTCAACTACTCAGAGAGTTACTTGGCTTCAAAGACATGACACCTTTGGCATGGGCCATAAGTAACGGGACGATTTCGCACAAAGAGATGGTATCAAATGGTAAAGAATCTCTACTAGAGACCCATACATTTACATACACCAGAAGAGTCTAGAACTCCAAAAGACACTACCAAAGAAGCCAACGAACTTCACGGAGTGTTGCAACTGGGTTTCGGAACATGTCGTAGTCATGGGGTGATTCTCAATACTACAATGGTTACTGAAACCTACTACCCAGAGAGCAACCAAGGGTTGCCGACCGAGGGATTAATTACCAGTCTAGTGGAGTGGCTTCCTGCGAGTTAATAGGAAGTCATCTAAAGAAAATCTATCAGTTGGGTATGGAGTTACAAAGGATCAGAGTCAAATGACCTACGATGGTTGTAATGACGACCATCTTTGCAGATATAGCTGTGGATAAGACTGATCATTTTATCAATGGCGAAGACAATTGGAACCAACTCAGTTCAACTTAAGAACTAGGCCATAAGTCTAAAGACTCTAATAATTGGGATATTACTATTGGGGACAGTACATTTCTTAAGAAAAAATATCATAATTACCGAAGAGGATGTGACGGTTTTCAGGGTCCACAGGTGTTCGCACCTTGGAAGAAAACTCGACATTGCGAATTACGATTGAAGAAGTACATAGTTGTATAATAGATAGATGTAGTCCGCGAACACTCAGACGCAGAATATAAATATTGAAGTGCCTCTCAAGCTTTAGACATCATCAAGCAACGGAGAAGAGACCTTAACAATATAATATTGTTTTTACGATTCTACCCTACTTTACCTATTTTACTTCACTCCTAGTAGTTATAAACGAAACGAGCAAAGTCTGAGCCTTCCTAGACAATCTCCGTCTACAGAAACGAATCTCGATTGGCCTATACAACTTTGAAGTCTATCAAGTTGTCTCCGCCTAACAAGAATGCAGTGTGGAGAAATCTAAGAATCCAAGGCAACAATGTGTTTTCAGAGAGTCTGGAGAGAAGTAGTGGGCTGAGTGTATTCATCCAAAAGAGAAGGATAAGGGAATTTCACTCATGGTTTGGGGGTACTTTTGGGGTAAAAGTAAAGGTCCTTTAGTTCCTATTACTTAAAATATTAATAAGACCAGGTATATTAGACTTTTAAGAAGACATCTTTTTCCCGTTATTCATCAAATAGTTTCTTTGGGTATACAACTTGAAGATATTCTTTTTCAGCAGGATAATGCTCCTGTTCATAAGGCATATAGTGTCATGGATTGGCTTGAGAGAAATTGTATTCAGGTTGAGGAGCACCCCCCATATTCCCCTAATTTGAATCCTATTAAGCATGTATGGGTTGAGCTTAAAAAGCGATTATACCAGCAATATCCAAGAATTGGAGATACCCTAGGAGGGAAAGAAGCTGTGAAGAGGAGGCTTGCACATGTATTACCACTGGTTTGGGAGACAATTCCTGAGGAGTTTTTTGAAAAGTTGTAGAAATCAATGCCAGATAGGGTAGCTGCTGTTTTGGAGGCAAGGGGAGGATATACAAAGTACTAGCTAGTATTATTTCTATTTCTATTATACAATTTATTATGGGGTATTGTGGTTGATCAGTTGATTGATTGTTCACTATGGTTGATCATTCATGTTCACGATCACCGGTTGCAACCCCACCACGGTACCCTACCATGGTATGGTGCCATCGCTAATTAAACAGGTCTCAGATCACGAACACTTATGACAAGTGGCTGTACTTCTCGATAATATCAAAAAGTCTGACAAAATTATTATGATACTCCACCCCTTTATACTGTCACAATCCAACAATGCGATATTCGGTCACATGTACAATAGTTGCCCTAGCCACACAGGCATTAACATACTACTGCGGCGAATGGAATACTTGAGTGCTTGTTGGTAACTGCTTATTGGAATTCAGGTCGCACCACGATCCGGCCAGTTTTCTCAATCCAGAGTATCGTTCGGTGATGTGAGGTTCCCATGGAATATATTATCAAGTAGCATAAATATATATCATCTACCCTGCAAACTTGATAACTTATTTTCAAAAAGACTCTCTATTGTTAACTCTTCCTCATACTTCACTTGGAGAGCAAATCTATCACGAGGTCCCCGACCCCATCATCTCCCAACCCATGAGTTGACCTGCGCCGAAAAGGTGAGACCTAACCCCATTCAAGCCCAATGAATCAGAATCCTGATTTACCCAACGAACCCCTTGGGTCCACTCAACACAAGGGGGAAAAACTTTAATAATAAAAATAAAAAACACTGGGTGGTTTTATTCACCTGTCGTACTCCTACGCGTTTAGAGGTTATGGAGTCCTCACTAACGCTTAGAAGATTCGGAACGAGTGATAGATCATGATTTTTTAACCCTCTTGAGCTTAGGTTCGCTCAAACCATCTAAGACAAGCCCCCCACCCGTACCTTTCTACTACTGATAAATAAGGTATTTATAATTCCGCGAGCTCAAACTAGTAATTACCACCCTTTGAACCATTACTAAAATTTCAAACCAAAGCTCAAGAGATCAGTCGGGTTAGTTAGGTAATTTCTGGTTGGGCAAGCAAGTTTTAAGACTAGCGCAAGCTCAGATGACTCTGGGTCAGCGACTGGCTTCCTTGGTAGTCTTCGGAATGGCTGAGTCTGAAGAAATTTGTTTCATTCTAGAAGTGGAATCGACCATGTTCGTGCCCATCACTATTCAAAGTGACAGTTCCTGTAAGTTAGTTTCCAACTAGAGATGGACACGGAGATGCTGGAGCAGATTCCGGGGAGCATAGCGGATTGTGCTGGAGTCTTGTTGGCTATGATCGGATTTTCTCCACTAAAATCGCTTTCCGTGTTTCAAATATGATAAAACTTTTAAGAAGCATTGCCCAATTCAATTTCCAGCAACCAACGTTTTAGCTCATAGAGCCACGAGCACAATTAATCCAGGGCCTGAGGGCTAATTATGTGGCCATTAGCGCTATTCGGTTTGCCCGGAGTGTCGGGTACCGTTTCTGCCACTTTCCGGGAAGGTGAAAGTTGGGACACCCCCATACCCAGAGCCCAAGAACCAAGTATGGGGAAGAGTTAGGCTCGGTTGAGCCAACTACTGAACGATTCGTTCGTGTAGGGAATTAATAAGGTTCAGCCATCCCCCCCAACGGTACCTTTCGTGAAGGAGATTAGATTTTTGGTTAACATGAATCTCTTCGCCAAAACAAGGTGCGAACGGTTGAAAGTGAGAGGGTCCTCAGACAGTCCGTTCCATCTGCCATTAGTAAATTTTGACAACAATTCCTCGGCTCCAACACCCAGAAAATAGTGTCAAACGGTCAACTTAACCGAATAGCTTTCAATCGAGGAGACAAGATCTTGAGCCACCGTTCACGGCGGCTGAACGGTCGCTTCCGGAACGGAGAATGAACAGTCCATTATTTATCGAACGAAGTATAAAAGATAGAGGGCCTCGCTGAGAATATGTTATCAAGCGCGCCGGGTAAGTTTTTATACTAAAAACAAATTTTGTCTCGGACAAGAAGATTGATGAAAATTGTCCTATAACCTAAATACAGTGACCAGTCTATTTAGGACCTATTATGATATATGTTCTGCCCTCCTCTTGTTAGAAGCAGCTTGTCGTTTGTCAGTTTGGAATCTGTTCTGTTCAATTGCCTCCGCAACTGCAGCATGTGTGAAAATACGAAACAAGACCTCTGACCCGCGAACTCCTCAAGAAAATGCTCCAGAAAGGACGCCCTGAAAAAGATTACATCACCAGGTTCAAACTTGAACTTAAGACCCAACCTTGGTATCACCAAATATCCATTTTCAAACTTTCCCACACAAACTATGACTGTCCATCCATTCTTCCTATCCCTACCATCCTTATGACGCCCAACTCTCAAATTTCTCAAAAGAGCTAAGCCATGAAAGCATGACCTGCGGCTCGATGCAAAAATATCCCAGGCTGTGGCAGCAGCTGTTATGCGAAAATTGCTTAAATAGGTAGAATAGCCAGGCGGATCTGTTGCCAGAAAGAGAATACCAATGATCTGTTGTAAAGTACCTGTGATTCGTAAAAACTTCCGTACCTCCTCGTGCTTGTATGATGTGGCTAAGATATGCGCTGATAATCCTGGATCACTAGCATTTTCTTGTCCTGTAGCAAACCACCACGCAAAGTAATAGACGCCAAGTGACACTCCATGTTTCTTCTTTAATTCCCTGAACGCTGCTTTGTGCCGGACGTCATGCGGTTTCGGTGGAGGCGGTGGATATTTCTCTCCTAGATTTTGAATACCTTGTTCAAGCTGCAAAAGGACCCCATCTCCCTTTCGACTCCCAAAGGGTACTTCTAAACCCCGTTTCCAAAAAAACAACCAACTGCTCCGGCTGTACCTCTGCGATATCCTCCCTTGAAAGCACAACCACACTCTCATCTAAACATATAGCCGCCCCCTCTTCTTCAAGTGAGAGCTCGCCTGTATTGCGGACTGACTGCTGGGCTAGTAAGGATTCCCAAGTAATCTTTGCTGAAATTACTGGCATTTTCCAGTAGCTCCTTAATGCGTCATGGACTACAGGCTTTGGTTTTTGTGGTCTTGTACCCTTATTTGAAGAGATAAGTTCTGGGAGCTCGGAAAGGGTGACTGGTATCTTCTTAACCAATTCGTCAATAGCCTTACATTGCTGGATATGTTCTGCCTTTCGATTCATTCCAAAAAAAAGCTTCCACAGTGAGTCCACTTGAAGTAGGCATAAAGGGAGACTCCTCCAAAGCTTGCGGGCCCGCAATCGTGGCCATCTCCTGCTGCATCCTTCCACCACCTTTTATTCGAGTTGTACAATTACTCGCACCCAAATCCATTACACAGACAGATTATCCTCACTGGCTGCGGGGGCTCAGATCGAATAACCCAATTTAATAATGAGTTCTGGACGCAGGGCCTCAGCAATCAAGATTAAACTGCAAATGGACAAGAAATAAGTAACTAGTAGAAGCTAGAACAAAGGGTTTTGAGGGCGACAAGGCGGGCAGGGAGGTGGAAGGGCTAGGCCGTAGATAGAGTTTCCAAGTTGTGACCATGTATAGCAGTGCGGTTAGGACGAGAGGATAAGTAGTAATATCTTTTTCTATTATTTGAATCAGTATGGTAAATAGTCCCAAGGGCGAAGACAAGTCTTAGTACTTATAAGAGCTGCCGGGGAGACTCCGGGAACAAGGGTAAACTTAAAGAGATATATAGTCAGACCCCACGGCCCCGGGCCTCGATGGTCAGGGTACGTTGTCGCTGCCCCGTGCGAATCTCTGCGAACTCTGAAGTTCTTTCCACTAAAGCCGGACCCGTTGTCCTAGATCGCTCGCTGTGTTAGATAGATTCTTTAGATTTTAGTTGGGATAGCTGGGTAGAAGATACTGACACGAGGGGCTATCCGTGCAATGTTAGTTTATGGTGGGGCAGAATCAGGAGGAGGGGAAATACCAGGATGACCGGTTGAGAATGCACTTCCAAAGCTTGTACCAGGGGGTCGGCAAAGGTTGAATCCACTTCTGAAAGGGGAGGCAGAGGCTGTCGAAGTACAAGCGTATGGCACTTGTAGAAGGACAACGAACAAAAAAATGAAAGGACTAATTATTGTGAGTTTAGTTGATTGGGTTCCTTTGAGGAGCGTTAAGGGGGCAGGGCGGGAAAGAACGCACTTTGTAGTAGCGCAGGAGCGGTTGGAAAGAAATCTGTCTAGTTGTGAAAACATTGTTAGTAGTGTATGGGTAGGAAGAAAAAGCAAGAAAAAAAGCACAATGAGGGGGAAAAACATGCCAGTTACTTTAGGCTATTGCCGCACTTGAGCTGCTGACGGTATGGAAGGTAATAAAGGACTTCCTTTCCCAGATTGTGCGCTCGGCCAGGCTTGCGCTTGCAGACTTTGACTGGCTCTGTGACCTGCATATACTGTAAGATAAAATGCAGAAGATTGACAGGAAAGAAGACTAGATAACATGACTATGAATGAAGAGATTAAACCATACATACCCCGTTGAGATGGAATAGAAATGTCACCCAATTTCCTGCTGTCCTGTGTTTGTCTTGTCGATGCACGATGACCTCTGGAGAAGATAGAGCAGGGCTTATACCGGTACGAGTATGTGAAAATTTCCACATGCCAAGCCGCTGCCGAACAGAAAATTTGACAAGGTAAAATCTGGAAAAACCACTTCCGCAGTCAGAAAACCCACATCCTCTGCATCAGTAATGTTAATATGCCTGCTCTGGATTGAAATCAAAAATTTAAATACTCTAAAAACCGGAAAACCTGCTCTATATGATTCGGAAGGTCCATAACGTATATCATAGTACAATACTCAAGTAGTACCAACACACTCTTGCATTCCCAATTACGTCCATTCTGATTCCTTTTCACATTCAAGAAAAAATTCAAGTTCAGATGCTCAACTTTCAGCCGTTTCTATTTCCTTTACAAACAATTGAAGTTCAGTTTTACTACTAGTACTATCCAAACGAAAAAAGGAGCAATTAGAGAAAATTCCTCACCAAACTGATCTAGGAGAGAAGAGAGGTATCGTACTAGCGCCAACAAAGCCACTCTGGGAGAAAAGATATAGTCCGGGGAAGAAAAAAAAAGATTCCACTGCATTGGGTAGTGAGTTGGAAAGAAATAATACTACCACTTCGAACGATGAGAAATTATTTCTATAAAGAAAAGAATTCCTGACCAGTGGGCCCCGCAAAAAAAAGGAAAAGGAAAAGAAAATAGCAATCGTCTGCTATACAGAAAGCAGTATCGTAAACCAATCACAGATAAGAGCAACCTGTTTAGGAGGTATGATATGAGAAAATCTGATAACTGCAAATACAAAGAAGACCACCGTAAAAAAAATATACTCCAGACGAGTGACTTTAAAGTATAGAAATTATCTGAGTCTCCCTCTACAAAAGGTTCCCCTTTAAATGCCTTGTCAAACAAAGCTCTAGTGGAACTACCACATTGTAGTAGAATGCTTCCTGTAACTCTCTTTTGGAAAAGTCATACTCGCGGATTTGAAAATCACAGGAAAAGCATCTCTTCACAACTTGGAAAAACTCAAATCCCATTTCCTTTTCCAGGACTCCGGAATCCAAGATAGTTGTCATATCTGTCACCTCACCATACATACCAACATTTGCCCTCATAGATTGCCTTTTTACTTCGGACCTACTGTCATACCTAATCGTCTTAACAATCTTCCAAAGTGGCTTTCCCATCCCAATCTCCAGAAGGGTGATTGCTAGCCAAAAGAGCGGTTTCGATTTTATGTGAGATTGTGTGCTTGTGCCCTGCATCTTTCACAAACTTAGAGGTTATAATATAAGGTTTGCTGAAAACGTCCTGATTCTCCGATTCCGGGGAAAAGAATATATCACAGCCTCTCCAATGCTCTGGAAAAAATGATCTTGGATAGGAGCCAAGTTGTAGAAGGGACTTTGAGAGAATAGTACTAATACGTAGTCGGTCATCAGTGAAGATACCACCTTCCTCAAGAATGGTTTCCAAAGACTTGCACACAGTCTGTAACGGCTTTGGCGGAATTTGATATATCAAGTAACGGCGGTAGGTTGTGTCAATGCTTCTGACTTGTCCAATACAACGGTCTATCAGATCTTCTTCAGCAAGATTTTCTACCAGAGAGCATAGACTGTTAACAACTGGAATATCAGATGATAATATTGACTGTTGTGAATTATCATCTGCTTCCTCAGCTAACTCTGATGCCGACCCGGATTCTGACTCTGACTCAGATCCAGACTGGCGTTCTGACCTCAATTGGGACTCAGATTCAAATCTAGACTCAAATCCTGCCTCAGATCTTGACTCCGATTTTGATCCTGATACCTCTAGTTGTGAGTCCCCATTACCAGAAGTAGCCTTTGATTGCCCTGTCTTTACACCTGGCAGCAAATCTAGTACCGTTGTCTCACTTGAACTAATACCATCTGGAATGGTAACAAGAGCCCAATCCGATGAGGTATCAATCACTTGATCATCAGGAAACCATATCCGCTTTTGTGGTTGCCTATCATCTTGCCGAGGCTTGACAGCCATCAAGTTCTTCAATTGCTTGATAACTTCATCACTTCCATTAGGTTCGAGTTCAGAAGTAACAACTAATCGTGTACCTGTACACTTTCTTGAAAGCAGAGTACTAGAATCTTCCTCTATTGTATTAATAACAATTAAGGAGAACCTTAGGTTCTGTAAGACAGCCGGAACACCAGCGCTTCTTGATTTCCCACTATTCTCCATCAGAAGTTGAAATCCCATACGATGGCACTCACAAGAGGGCATATCCGCTAAGCTCTCATAGAGTATTCTCGACTGCTCTCGAATACCCAGTAACCTTGCCAAGATTAACTTTTGATTATCTTGTCTGTCCCTAATACTCCTGAGTTGATTGTCTGCTCTGTGATCAACAATCATTTTTAGGATTCTATTTTGGGTTTGAAGTTGACCCAATAGTCTCTCGAGCCTTTTTTTCAATGGAGGCCATATTTGATCTTTTTACCTGTCATAGCCGAAGTGCCCTAACCTAATTAGCTCATTAATAATATACAATATATAAGGTCAAAATAATCATATGCCAGCTGGCATACATACCTCAAATTGGCTCGAAGAATCAAGCCTTGTTTCTTCTTCTCCCTCCACCCGTAATTTGGATAAAATTTTCTCGATTTTTCCAAAGTGTGGGCTCAGAATCTCAGCAGACAGTTTCAAAAAATTAGCATCACCCCAATGTGCATGATCCTCATCATTAAGCATGTCCACGGCAAGAGACTTCTCCACATTGAGGAGAGAAAATGCTCGAGTACTGATATCCTCATAAAAGAATATCTCGGCTTCAAGTCTTTTATTGAAATCACCAAGCTCTTTGGCATAAGCTCTATGATTCAATAAGAGCTGTTTACCTCTTTTGAAACCGTGATAAACTCCTCCCACCTATAGCCATTAGCATCCGAGTCTATAAGAATTATGAGGCATAGTATCTCATAAACACTTACTATCCCAACACTTCCAATGACCAAACCCGCAATATCCATAAAAACCACTTCCACTTTCCTGATAAATGTTCTATGAAAAAGAAAAAAACAATCGAGTATTAAATGTGTGGTAGGGAGTGGAAAGAATTAATTTCCAAGTGGAAAAAAACACTACGTATGTGAACCTGAAAAACTCAAGATAGGATTCAGGATTTTCAGAAAGTTACTGGCCAGAAATTGAGCACTGTTTTGTCTCACTATCCCGGACAGCAAATATCTGAAGAATCTGTCTGGCGCAACGAAAACTGTATAACAATTAGTCAAGCTTTGGAGGAGAGAAACCCAGAGGTCACAATAATTTATACAAGACAGCAAGGTATTCGGATCTAAGTAACTGAGATTCAGGACACCAAGGTGTGTCTTTAGTTAAAATCTTATTTTCTAGGAAGGCAGTAGGGGGGCAGAGAAAGTAGAGGTGACAGCCGAAGCATTGTGCGTGTGTAACCGGTATGGGTACTCAGTTATTGGTTTTGTTTTATGTTTTGTTTTAAGTATCGCTTTGATACTTGGTTTGTTTTAAGTATCGTTTGATACTTAGTTTTGTTTTATGTTTTGTTTTAAGTATCGCTTTGATACTTGGTTTGTTTTAAGTATCGTTTGATACTTAGTTTTGTTTTATGTTTTGTTTTAAGTATCGCTTTGATACTTGGTTTGTTTTAAGTATCGTTTGATACTTGGTTTTGTTTTATGTTTTGTTTTAAGTATCGCTTTGATACTTAAGGAGTTTTACCAAAGTGTATCGATTAATACCTTTGATTAGTTTCGTTCATGCTAGACATGAACAGATTTGTGTATTTAAAGACCGCCTGTTTCTATGATAGAAAAGGCAGACTTCGACAGACAGTATTTCAATATACTTGGTTGAACGGTTACTTCTTTGTTCCCCAGTACACCCTCGAAGCCTCCTTTAGTTATCAGCTCTCACCTCCTCTCTGGTAGAGCAGGCCACCTGCCAACTATCGTATCTATTACCGATAACGTAATTAGCACCCTTCGAACACGTTACAGCATGGGCAAAGTTAACAGCGATTCAACAGAGGAAAATCTTCGCCGATGACAACCACACTCACCCACCAATCCACTATCATGAAAACCAAAAAAATTAAAATTAAAAATATGTAAATACATAGTAGAAATTAATATTTGATATACCATCTATCACTCTTAATAATTGCCTCTATTCTATCCACCATTGATCCAGCTAAAGTATCAGAAACCTTTGGGTTAAGAAGTTCTCAACAATGAGTGATGGCCTCTTGTCACGAATGTGGCTTGGCATGAAAGAGGTTTTCACGTGACGCATGGTTATGAGTCACAGGTATGTTATTGTTTTATACATATGACTCATTCGGGTCATATGATTTGTTATGTGTGGGATTTGTGATGCTTTCGCACATGGCTCAAATATGAGTCATGGGACATGTGCCTGGTGAGTATGCCTCGCAAGTGTGCCTTGCAGGTAAGCCTTGCGCATATGATTTATGTTTCACTCATGACCTCATTATGGGGTCATGGGTTTCGCACATATGACTCAGTCAAGTCATATGACTCGTTTATTATATTATGATTGGTTTATGAGTTTTTGTACATGATCTCGCTATGAGGTCATGGGTTTTGAGCATGTGATTACTTTGGTCACATGACTAGGTTGTTATGATTTGGTTTCGCACATGTGACCACTTTAGGTCACATGACTATGGGCGGAAAGAATACTATATAAGGAGGCCGATGCGGCCTAGAAGGATAGGTTCTTCATGCTTTGTTCTAAGTACTTTTCCTACTTCTTGCACTCCGTGTCGGAAGTGAGCATAACCAATACTTTACCTTATTTCGCTCGCGATAAATACTTCATCTACTGTTACTTGTTTGTGTTTTTCGTTTTGGGCGGTCGGTTAGAAGTTGTTCTCTCTTAGAAGATACTTCAGTGTGAGATATCCGTGGCCTGGTCCTGGTAATCACTGAGTATAGTTTGGGTGAGGATGGCGTCTTTGACAGCCTCCTCCTCCACGGATTCTCTCCCCCCTTCGAGGATGTCGTCCCCCGTCCGGTTCGACTCCAACCCCTCCTCCTCGCTTGAGACAGCCCGTGCGGCCCTGTCTCTTGCGCCTGCTACTGAGGCTGACCGTGGCCTCGTCCCTACAACTACACGGTCTTATGTTGCACCCTGGGGAAACTTTAAGTTTTTACAGTTCCACCACTGCCACGGGTGTCAGAACACGGTTAACCCGCAGTTTGACGATTTGGTTCGGCAAACGGTCGCTGACGCGACCGTTGCCACGATGAAAGAGGTGGAGGTTTTGGTAAAAGGTTTCCTGATCGGGAGAGGCTGTTCAGCCACGTGTGGCTTGAACAAGGACACTACCACGGGACTCTTCGTTCGGTTCAATTCGGACCATGGCTCGGAATACTCTCCAGCCCCCGCACCTTCCCCTCCAAAAGATTCTCAGGCTGTAGTCCCTGAATCCTCCATCCCCCCCGCCAAGGACGACTCGACTGCTGCCACGGTTGAGGCCAGCTCTTGGTCCACTACTCCTCCCCTCGCTAGGGCTGTCCAAAGCAAGATGCCCAGCTTCTTCCGCCAGGCCCATAATACCAGGGCCTGCTCCTCGACTCCCTCCTTTCTGGCAGGAATGTCTTCAGGCGAAAGGGCTCTTTACGAAACCCCGAAGTTCAAAATGGACGACCCTGATGACGAGGATTACAACCCTCCTGCCTCTGGAACGCGCCGCCGGACACGGTACGGCATCTCCCATTAAGCGATCTGCTGCTCCTCTCTTTGGTCCCCAATTTTTAAGGGCTATCAATGTTGATGAGGGACGGAAAAAACAGATTGTCCCCGCTCTTCCCGGCCTACCCCTGGGTGTTCACCATGGGCGTCTGGCCATCCCCCTACCTGTGATGCTCCCATCAACGATTGAAGCCACACCCCCTTCTCCATCCCCTCTAATGACTGAGGATATCCTACCCACCTCTGAGGTACTGGCCAGGGACACCCCTATGGAACTGGATAAGGGACGCAACTCGGAAGCGACCTGTTTGGGCGACAGCGTACACGCCCCTTCACCAGCCATGGAGTCGTCACCTCCACCTGTTACTGGACGATGGATGTCACCTCCAGGAAGCCAACTGGAGGGCCCCTTGGAAACCCCCAGTGGTGATTCAACCCCATTGGAAGTCCAGCTCCCAGAAACCCAATTTGAGGACGCCGACATGGTAGTGGCCCAGGCGGACTCAATCATGGCAGGTGTCTGTGAGATGCTAGATGCTGGTAAGACCCCCTCGCCTGGACCCCGCTCAGGGAGTATAATCGGATCCATGTTAGAAGGCCTGGAGGATATCCGGTCTGGTAATACTCAACCCCTCCTCTCCTCGGAGTCTGGGTCAATTGAGGACGATACAGTACAAGATGTATGGACTTGGATGAACAGTGGTCCCACCTTTGACGACGATGGTCCAAGGAACGGGATAAACTACTGGAGTCGAGTTCATGTTTTGGAACGAGCAGTAAAAGCACTGACCGATATTGTTGGCAGGCAAGGAGAGGAAATTGAAGCCCTTCAGGTAAAGTCGTCCCCCCGCCGCCGCACACCCCCTGCTATACCTCGCAGCACCTCTGTTGTTTCTTCGGAGCCGACTACACCATCCCCTACCCCTGAGAGAAAGGAAGCCTCTACGGAGGCTCCTGCTGCTAAAGCCTCTTTCACAGAGGTAGTAAAACGAATGGCATACGTGCCCAAACCCCCACTGGCCCGCAGGAACGGGTTCGTCCTGCCAGGCCCACATCAGCGGCCTCATCCCACCAGTCCAGCAGCAGCGGCAGCTCCTCCAGTGAAGGAGGGGTAGTCTTGCAAGTAGCCCGGGGAGGTGAAGGCAAGACTGTTCACTGGGAAGAGGAAGAGGAAGAGGAAGAAGATAAGAAGAAAGAACGAAGGAAGCGGGGCAGATGCCTGAGTGGTGCTGCTAGAAGGAGAAGAAAGGCTGCCAGAGAATCTGGTGATGAAAGGGAGGCGGCAACCCCGGCCAAGACCCAGGGGAAGGCTGATAAACAGGAATCAGCCCCCAAAGTTACGACACCTGTTGCCACAACGGCTCAATCTGGGCCGGCAGCACTGGCCAGTGTCAAGATAGGTACGGCTCAGGCATGACCGGAATACCAACGGGTACCAATGGGACCCCCGGACCCACTGAACTCGGTACCACCACCGCCGCGCTCGTCGCCAACCCCGAATGCTAGGGGAAGGCACATCACCATGCGCTTCGCCACCCGGAAGAAGGTTGCCCTGCCAGAGGGCGTCGACATTGAGACAATCCGAAATCGGATCAATGTGACCTTTTCCAATCAGGGAAAGATTCGCAGAAATGCTCCTTATATTCGCGCAGGACATGTCCAGCCGGAAATTGGATGTATCTTCCTGACCTTGGCGGCACACTCCGTAACAGAGCTAGGCAACAGGTTGGACAAGGCCAGGCTCGATCTACTTAGGGAATTGTCACTCCCGGAGTTTGAATTCCAGAGGAATCTGGAAAAGGTGAAGATCTTTGTTTCTGGTGTTCCGCTTGCTGACACAGGACGAGGGTCGATTTGGAGGGTGGAAGGATGGACTGGAAGCGCAGCCTTCGATGGCCTTCACACTGACTTGGAGCAATCCAATACTGGTGTAGTCACTGTGTCCCGGCCCGATATTATGGGGTCCATACACACCATGAGGCAGGCCAATGCCACAAGTTCCGGCATCCGCTTCGTGGTGGAGAATAATGAGGCCATCAAGGAAAGACTGGCAGAAGGGAAGATTTGGTTGCGGGGAGGAGCCCACAATGTCAGAGTTTTTGAAGAGCATTGTTCCCTTCAGGTATGTGGTAGGTGCCTGGAAACTGGACACTTTGAAGCGACATGTGGCCGCCCCCCTCGATGCCGGTTTTGCTTCGGAGAACACTTCTCTCGAGAACACATGTGCAGTAAGCTGGCCTGTCCCGGAGGGGTGGGTCAGGCCTGTGGACATACCAGGAGACAGTGCTGGCTGTGCGACCGGATGGACCACTTCACAGGATATGAGCGATGCCCAGGTATCAAATCGTCATCCCCGACTCCCCCCTCCTCGCCTGTTGGACCAGGAACAACTACACCGGCAAGGCCAGCCAGGGAAGCTGTCAAAAAACCAGAACAGCAGGGCAGGAGGACAGAAAGAAATAGAGAAAGAAAAAGCCGCAGCCGCGGAAGGTCCCCGACACCCAGGCTGGTCGAAATCAGCAGTGATGAGGAGGAAGAAACGCCCCGCCGTAAGTCAGAAAAGGCTAAAGGTAAGGAACCGGAACGGCCTTCCCCCTCCCCAGTACGTGGGATTCTAAAAACTAGGGCTGGTACCGCGACCAAACCGCGCGATGAGGAAATGAGTTGGGTTGCCCGAGATCCGGATACCGGCTCCGCCTATGCCTCTGGCCCTTGTGGCCCGAGTGGATTAGTTGAGGCCCCCTTTTAATGCTTATTACGACATTGGCATTAAACGTGGGAAGGAGCAGTCGGAATCGGGCGCTGGCGTTTGATTTGTTTTCTTTTGTTGATTTGTTTTTTATTATTGAACCTCCTGTTGATCGAGAGGGACAACATGTACCAGTGGATGTTGATGGATGGGATTTGTTTTCCTTTGTTAGAGGATCAGGTGTTGAGGTATTTGTACGGTCCCACGTTTGTGGGCTGTTTGAGGTGGTGAGGCACGGGGAAGGCAGTGCTCAGATTGGGTATTGGGAGAAAGGGGCAAAGAAGGTACTCGCTGGAGTTTACTTCCGACCGGGCTATACCAAAGACCAGTTTTTACGGTGGTTGGATGAGCTTGGGGAACCTGACATCGCGTTCGGGGACTTCAATGCAAGACATCAAGACTGGGACCCCAACGCGGACCATAACAATACGGGCGGACTGTGGCTGAAACAGTGGTTCACGGCCCCGACACGCGATATGAATATGGTACCTCCGACAGTGCCAACCTTCCGAGACGTTTCCAGAATCGACCTTTGCCTGCACCAGGCACCATATGTCCGACATCGATACATGGACAGCACTGGCTGTGAGCATAGTGCTCAAGCCCTTAAGCTGAAAGTAGACCTTCCTGACAACATTATGCGTCGAAGGCCGGCTTGGAAAAAAGCAGTTTGGAAAAAGGTTGGAAAGCAGCTGGATGCCCTTAAAGAGGTGGAAGATGAGAGGTTGTGGGAAGGGGTGAGGCGTGTGGTGGACGCACTCCCGCGGGCCTCCATTGGCAGAGGTCGGTGCGAGTGGTGGACACCGGAGTTGGAAATGATGAGGTTAGATGTGGCTCGGCTAAGACAGTACTCCAAACGCAAGGCGGAGCGGACGGAGGACTACAAACTGGTCAGGAGTGTGTACCGGGCTTGCCTGTTGAGGGCCAGGTTCGAACATATCAGGATCAGGATAGCTGAGAGTCGGGACCCGGACATTTTTCGGTTAGCACGAAAATTAGAAGCCAAGCAAACACTTCCTTCCATGGCCCGACCAGATGGGTCCCACGCCACTACACATTCCGACATCAGCGACCTGATTGCACAACAGCTATCCCCTGGCGGTCCTGCCCCTTGGAAGGACTCCATCATTGACATGGATAGTGCTCAGGAAATGGAGATCGCCCTTGCTAGGTCCCCTACGAACACGGGCCCAGGCGAGGACGATATTGGGTATCCTTTCATACGATTCTGGAGGCGGAGGGATACAACAACTTTGCGACGTCTGGTTGACTACGGGCTGCGTCACGATATTCTGGATTGGCATAGGGCAGAAGTGGTGCTCATACCGAAGATTGACAAGCCCAGGTATGATGTCGTCAAGTCATGGAGAATGATACACCTCCTCCCGACCCCTGCGAAGGTTGCGGAACGCATAGTCGTGTTAAGATTAGCTACGTGTCTTGACCTGGGGGAGACGCAGTTTGGTTCTCGCCGGAAGAGAGGGGTTCACGATGCCATGGCGGTGGTCTTTGAGTTCCTACGGCACAATGAGGGCTATAAACGGCTGATCTTGTCCATGGACGTTGAAGGAGGATTCGATAACATTTCGATGTACTCAGACCTTCTGTCAGACTTCCTGGTCGCCCGGGGGTGTCCGTCAAACCTGTGCCAGTGGGTACGAAGGTGGACTTCCTGTCGGTCGATTCGTTTCCGTTTTAATGGATCCATCTCCAAAACCTACTATGTCAGCAAAGGGGTACCGCAGGGCTCACCCCTCTCTCCATTTCTCTTCGGGGGCTACGTAGCGGATATATTCACACCGCGAATGCGCTACTCCCCTGGGGTCCGACATTTGGTGATCTCATACGTTGATGACAGGGTCACCATGGTGGCTGCGGATTCTTGCAACGCTGCCCGATACCATGTGGGGGAAACTTTTGCGGACTGTGATAGAATAGCGAGGGATAGGGGGATGGGGTTTAGTGCTCTCAAGACCCAGTAGATCGGGTTTGGGGATAGGGCGTGGGGAGGGATGGAATTGTTGGGAGAAATGGTTTTACCTTCTGAGGATTTGAGGGTCCTTGGCTATAGGTTTAATGTATTTCTTAACTTTTCTTCTCATGTAAAGTACTGGTTGGAAAGGGGGTTGGGTGTCAGGAGGAGGGTTTTGGCTTTGGGAAGAAGGTTCGGAAGTGTTGGGGGGCTTGGGGCATGGGAGACTTACCGCTTGGTGCAGGCAGCCTACCTTCCAACCGTATACTATGGGCTTGAATTTGTAACCGACCATGGGTCGTATGTGAAACAGATTCAGGTCCACGTCAATGACTGCCTTCGGTCGGTTTTCCGGACCCCTATGAGGCTGGCAAACAATATACTGCTGGCTGAGTTCGGAACGCCACCTGTTGCCGTCCAAGGAAGGTATCTGCAGAGGAGATGCTACAGCTGGTTTATTAACTACCGGTACTGTGATCGACACCTGTGGTTCGGTGAGATACGGCATGACTGGAAGCAGGAAGGAATTGTGGCACACCGACAGACCTCAGACAAGGAGCTCACCCGCCGCCCCACGATTACGATTGGAAAAGGCAAAGCGGTGATGGCTGCGCGACACCATTCGCAGTACTTGGGCCTTTGCAGAACCTCGGATGTGGTTATATACACGGACGGGTCAAAATCCTCTGAAGGGGCTGGTGTGGCATGGGCGGTATTGGAGAAAGGGGCCCTAACCTGTGTAGACGGATGCTCGGTTCCCCCGTCTTGGAGTATTGTGGAGTGCGAGCTGTTTGCGGTTGTATGTGCACTTCAATATGCCCGAGGGATGGCCAAGAGGTGCCCGGTCCATGTGTTTCTGGACTGCGTTCCTGCTCTCGCCCTGGTAGACGGAATGTTCTCAGAAGGAGATACGGCTGAGCTGTGGGAAGTCATGGCACCACTACTTAATGAGTTTAGCCACGTCAACATCAGCTGGGTTCCGGGGCACATGGGCATTGATGGCAATGAGACGGTGGACCAGAAGGCTAAGGCATGCATGGGTCATCCATTGCGCCCCCTGCTTTGGGAAGGGGTTAGCTTTGGAATCGGGCATGCGGCGTTGGCCCGAGAATTGCGAAAAGCAGAGTGGGGTTCGTGGCACGACAGGGAAGGACACGGGTATTATGCTCGCGAACATAGGGCACCTCGACATCTTCGAAGCCTCAGCCGCATGGACTCCTATGTTTTGCTAAGAATTCGCAGCGGGACTGGTTTGGTTGGGCATGACAGATGTGAAGGAAAGGATGACAGACACCACTGGACTAAGTGCCCCCGCTATGTTATGGGACGCCCTGCTGATGAGGACTTGTATAAAGACTCGGCGATATCGCGGTGGAAATCCTGGTGGGTGAGTCACAGATGGTTAGGCCTAGGGATTCCCTGGCATATTGAGATGGTGGATGGGGAGTTGGTAGTGGCAGGAAACCCCTTTGACGGCACACTAATAGTGGAAAGAAGTGGTCGGTTAGCGACAGTGGAGGATCCCAGGACCTGTACCCGGTGCGAGAAAAAACATGATGGTAGCGGATGCGTTCTGCCAGGACTGATTACCATGCCGAAGAAGTGGTTTTTCTTGCCCGACCAACGACGCTGCGACTGTCCCTGCTGTGGGGCTGCGATTTCGGCGACGCCCACCCAGAAACAGGTCACCTTCTCCGAACACTTTGAAAAAAAGCCCCGCTGCTTACGAACGTGTCACGACTGGTTTTGGCATTCTCGACACCAGCGGTGGGACGAGCTGGACCTCGCAACTCGGACGTCGGTAGTTTTGAGGTGGGCCAAGACAAAAGGATTGCTAAAGGAGGAGCGTTGTTTATTTTGTGGGACGGTTTTAGCCGAAGGGTACGTGGACTTGGGACTACATTATAAAAGGACGGAGGGATGTTAGGATAGACTGTATGTTTCGTTTGTAGAGTACGTGGGTCAGATTGTGTTGGAGGCGGATAGGGGGGAGGGTATGAGGTGGTGGCTGGGAAGCGAGATGGGAAGATGCGTGAATCCGGGGCAGCACTAGTTGCTGCGAGCGCCCGTGAGCCCATATAGGTAGTGATTTTTGGATTTATGTTTGGGGGGAGCGATTGCGAGGGGGAATGGTCCGCGGTAGTGTATTTTAGATAGTTTGTTTTATGGGGTGTGGGGGAGACTGGTCGTATGCCGGTGTCGGCGGTACTAGTATAAATAAAAATTAGATTGAATTCTAAGTACTTTTCCTACTTATTACTTTATCAAATATAAAACATCTTTATGATCTTTATCTTTATTGCAATGTTATTATTATACCAAGGAAAGCGCTTTACAAAGAAGAGTTAGAGAAAGCTTACGATAGGCGTTCCCGATAGAAGACAAGGGTCTTGTACTATCGGTAACGTAGGCGGAGACCTAGAGCTATCATAAGACGAAGGAAGAGGAAGACAGAAACGAGAAGTATCGTTCCCCGTCGCCAAGAACTAACTATCCAAGGAGGGATCGTTACATTACAAAGCATCACCTAGTGCAACGCTAAACGATACCAGATGGCATCCTTCAATCCAGACAGGGAATGAGATATAGACATTGATGATCAAAACCTTAACCCAGGAGGATTCAGCGATACCCTTGATCACGTCTCAGCAGAACTCTCGAGAGCAGCAAGCCCAGTAACCCCAGAGAAAGGATCACCAGTCGATAGCTCTCCTGCAGGAACTCCACGACCCAAGAGAATGTCGGGATCAGCAGTGCCTAGGCCACCGGCCCCAGCTGCTCCAGGACCAGGAACTAGCATACTTGGAATGACTGAAAATCAGTTTCAGGCATTCCTCGCAGCAACACGAAACACAGGACAAGGAAATGTCCAACGACCGAAAGCAAAGAAGCTCGACATATACGAAGGAGCCGAAGACAAGTTACAAATATTCTCAGCACAATGTGGAGGATATTTTGCCATTAAAGGATATGGAGATCACCATGACGAGATCAAGATTCCATACGTGGAATCTCTCCTCAGAGGGCTTGCAGGACATGGATCATGCCTTTTCAAGACAGAAGGAAGCAGAGGGAATGGGTCACATACGAAGAGTTCAAGGCGACACTCCTAGAACAATTCGGAGATCCCAACGCTAAAGAAACAGCAAGACGAAAGCTAGGAAAACTCCAACAAGGGAAACAAACATTCTTGGCATACTGGAATGAATGCCGACTATTGGAATACAAGGCAGAGTTTGATGATGCTACTCTCTACATCATCCTCCGGAGAAACTGCAGTGAGAGACTCGGAGAGGCATGGGAAATATCCGACCTGTGCTAAACAACAGGAGAACGATTTGCAAGATGGGTGATCGATAAGGAAAGCAAACTAAACATGGTTCGAAGCAACTCAGAAAATACTATAGCACACAGGATGGTCCAATCATCCAGGAATATAGACGGAACCTTCAAACCACAAGCAGCTCGAGGAGAAAGTTGAGCATTACCACCAGGCGAGCCAATGGAGTTAGACAAATTAAGAGCAGGACCTGCTCTGAACCTGTCTAAAAAAGAATCCGCCAGAAGAATGAATGGGAAAATCTGTCTACAGTACGGAAAAGCAGGACATTGGATACGAGAGTGCAGAAGCTGACCCGACAGCAGATACCAAAGGACCGGAGCTGTGTAACGATCCCTCTTTGGATAGTTAGTGCTTGGCGATGGGGAACGATACTTCTCTTCTTGTCTTCTTCTTCTCTTTGTCTTACTATAGCTCTAGGCCTCTGCCTACGTTACCGATAGTACAAGACCCTTGTCTTCTACCGGGACCGCCTATCGTAAGCTTTCTCTAACTTGTCTTCGTAAAGCGCCTTCCTTGGCATAACGATAACGTTGCAATAAAGATAAAGATCGTAAAGGTATTTTATATTCGTTAAAGTAATAAGTAGGAAAAGTACTTAGAACAAAGCGTGAAGAACCTATCTTCCCCGGCCGCATCGGCCTCCTTATATAGTGTTCTTCCCGCCTTTAGTCATGTGACCTAAAGTGGTCACATGTATGAAACTAAATCATAACAAACTAGTCATATGACTAAAGTGATCACATGCTCAAAACCCATGACCTCATAGCGAGGTCATGTGAAAAACTCATAAACCAATCATAACGCAATAAACAAATCATATGACTCAACTGAGTCATATGCACGAAACCCATGACATCATAATGAGGTCATGTGCGAAACATAAATCATATGCGCAAGGATTGCCCGTAAGGCACACTCGTAAGGCATACTCGTCAGGCGCATGTCCCATGACTCATACTTGAGCCATGTGCGAAAGCATCACAAATCCCACACATAACTAATCAGATAACCCGAATAGGTCATATGCGTGAAACAATAACATACCTGTGACTCATAACCATGTGTCACGTGAAAGCCCTTTCCTCGCTAAGCCACGTTCGTGACATTAGCTCCCCTCCTCCTAAGCCTGAGTCCCATCAGGCTTTTTCTCCCAGTTTCAATAGTTCCCGTCCTGCCGAGCACATGGTCCTTCTTAGCTTGTGGAACTTTTCGTCTGCCGTCCTCCATCTGACCCTTACCGATTCCAGAGTCAGATTCGCCATCTCAATCGTGTGCTGCTGATAGTCGTTCAGCTGTCTAAGCTCCGCGATCGTTTTGTCGTTTGCCGAAATTGTGGCCTCGGCTTGGCCCAGTTGTTCTCGGAGTCTCCGGATCTGCCTGTGTAGGCTCCTAACATCCGGTTCTGTGTCTATCGAGGAATTTTGGGCCCCTCCCTCCTTGGACCGCGTTCTCGCGGCCCATGCCTTTCTGGCATCTTATCCTTCCAACTCCTTTCGGCTTCCATCCTTCTGCGGGTAGAATCCTGCAGATATTTTTTGTGCCCTGTGCATCCTGCACCCATTTCTGAAGCATTGTTGCCAATGCTTCAGGACGTGGTCTGGGCATGGGCCACGCTTTCGACATTCCCTCGGGAACCATCCCAAGCCTTCCTTGTCGCCAAAGTGTGTTTGGCAACCGTCATCATAGCATACCGTCCATGACATGGCATTCTGCTGTGCTTGTCTTTCCCTTTACTTGAGTTCTTTGTCGGTTGGCCTCATGAATGAGTATTCGGGGCTGGTGGTGTGGTGTGGTTTGGTGGGGGCTATCGCCCCAGCCCTTGTGTTGCTGCAACTGCGCGGGAGTCTTTCCCTCTCCTTTGTCTTCGTTGAACGTGATCCTCACCTGGGCCGGGCTTGCCTGGGTATCGCTGGTGGAAGGTTGAGATGGCATCTTGTGTGTTTTCGAAGTTGTGTGCGAAGTACCAAGTTTTGTCGTGTTCAGGAGAATATCCTGTCCGCTTGGCTCGGTATTGGAGGTGACCGTGGAAGAAGCGGGAATCGACTATTTCGTCGAGCTCCTATTCTGGTTCTCCGTCGAGTTCGATCGGAGGGGGAGGAATAAGGTTTTGTGAAGGAAACTTATTGTCGTTGTGTAGTTCGAGGAGTGAGATGTGGAATGTATTGTGTATTCGCATTGAGGGGGGAAGGTCGTGTTTATAAGCTCGGCTGCCCACTTTTTCCAGTATCCGGAATGGTCCTATTTTCTTGTAGTCCAATTTCTTTAATGGTCGCGTTGTATGAATATTGCATGGTATTAGCCATACCATATCGCGTAGTGGTGACGTATGTTCAGATCTGGTCTTCGGTGCTTATCGTATTGTTCCTTCTGTCGTTGTTGTGCTTGACTCATTTCGTGTTGTAATGTTTCATGTAGTTTCCCCATATCGGTTTTATCCGGTATCACATCATTAATCGTATGATATGTGGTCTGACTTTGTGGATGTTGTCCGTAATTTGCGAAGAAGGGTGTCGTGCCAATTGTTTCTTGCTTTCCATTGTTGGATGCGAATTCAGCCATAGATAATAGCTTGTACCAATCATCTTGCTGATAGTTGACATAGGCTCTTAAATATTGTTCGAGTATCGCATTTACCCGTTCCGTTTGTCCATCCGTTTGTGGGTGGAACGCTTTGCTCATTCTGTTTTGTATTCCCATTTCTCCGGTTACTTTCTTCCATAGTCCCGATGTGAATAGTGTTCCTCGATCTGTAATGATATTCTTTGGGAGGCCGTGAAGTCGAAAGACCTCTCGGAAGAATGTTTGTATAAAATCCCTCGTGTTGATGTCTTTTCTAACCGGAATGAAATGACTCATTTTAGTCAGGCGATCCACCACGACCAAGATGCTATCGCAATTTTCCGATATTGGTAGGTCCGTGATGAAATCCATAGTAATTGTTTCCCATGGTTGTTCTGGGACTTCGTTTGATTTTAGTAATCCATATGGTGCGTGTTTAGCCGTTTTCGTCCTCTGGCATATGTCACAGTTTTTGACATATCGTTTGATATCTTTGCGCATTCCTGGCCAATAGAATGACCTCGTGATGAATTCTGTGGTTTTAGCCGTTCCTCCGTGTCCTGCCGTTCGGATATCGTGGTATTGTCGTATGATGTCTGTCCTTATCTCCTCTTCTTCCGGGATCTATTGTTTTCCATCGTACCACATATTTCCGTCCTTCCATTGGCATAACCCCAGTGCAATTCCTTTCATCTCCTTTTTTCCTTCTTCTAAGGCTTCTCTTATTGCCTGGATTGTTTTGTCTTTCTTGTTTGCGTTCTCAATTCCTCTTTCTTCCTTTGATGTGAATTGGATAACCTCCATTGCCTCGAAGTAGGTTTTTGGTAATAGGGTCTGTGTTTTTTGTTTGCTCCTTTCGACTTCTTTCGTTTATGGTTGGTCGCTTGCAATCCTTGTGAGAGCATCTGGCTTTCCACTTTCTTTGCCTGGTCAGTATTCGATTTTGAAGTTGTATTTGCTGAGGTGTTCCATCCATCTTATCTGGCGGTCGTTCAGTTCTTGCGTAGTCATGAACGGCACCAGGTTCTTGTGGTCAGTGAGAACTCGGACTGGATGGTCATTGTTCGAAACGTATCTTCTCTATTCTTTTAATGCTTGAACTATTGTTAATAGTTCTTTGTTTGCAACATTTTAGTTGCACTCTGCGGGGGTCATTGTCTTGGATCGATAGGACACTGGCCTCCATTTTCCATCGTCGCATTGTTGCGATCGTATGCCTGAGCATACATATTTTGAGGCGTCCATTTCAATCATTGTCCTTCGGTTTGGGTTGAAATGGACCAATATGGGTGCCGATGTTAGATGCGTTCATATTGCATCATATCCCTTTTGTTCCTTTTCTCCCCATTCCCATTTCTTGTCTTTTTTCGTTAGGTTATAGAGTGGTTTTGCAAGTCTGCTAAACCCCTCTATGAACCTTCGATAAAAGTTGCAGAATCCCATAAAGCATTGAATATCTGTTTTGTTGTTTAGTTTGGCCCAATCCCATATAGCTGCTGTTTTAACAGGGTTGACCTTGACCCCACTTCGATTGATGATAAATCTAAGGTATTCTGTTTCTTCCTTATGGAATTCGCATTTTGTTGGTTTGATCTTCATTCCTGATCCTTGTATTGCCGCCATGATATTGCTGATATCCTTTTGGTGTTGTTGTATGTTTTCCGAGTATATGAGTACATCGTCCAAGTATACGATGCAACATATGTCGAGGTACTTATTAAGTACCTTGTTGATCCATCTCTGGAATGAAGCCGGTGCGTTGGTTAGCCCAAAGGGCATAACCAAGTATTCAAACATTCCGTATCTTGAGGCAAATGTAGTCTTCCATTCGTCTCCTGCCTTGATACGTATATTGTGGTATGCGTCTTTGATGTCGAGTTTGGTGAAGTATTTTGCTGATCGTAGTCTGTCCAGTGCTTCCCCAATCAAGAGTACAGGATATCGGTCCTTCTTGGTAACCGAATTGAGGGCTCTGTAGTCCACGCATAGTCTCATTTTTCCGTCTTTCTTTTTGACGAATAGTATTGGGGATCCTCCTGACGCGAAAGAGTCTCGGATCCATCATCTCTTTAGGTTTTGCTCGATGTACTTCCTAAGTTCTTCGAACTCTGCTTCCCCTAGGGGGTATAACTTCTTATAGGGAATCTCTTTTGTCTCCTGTTTTTTCGTCTTTGTCCAGCTGAATTTCATGGTCGATTCCTGGTCTTCGAGGTGGTAGTTCCATAGCTTCCTCTTCTTGGAATAGATTTGTGAATTGGTGATATTCTTTTGGAACCAATTCTTTCCATCCTTTTTTGCTTTGGTATTTCTTGTCCTGGATTACTAGCTCTGTGCTAATGTTGATTTTTGCTAGAACCGCTTTTTCGTCTTCGTATGTCCATTTGAGAATTCCTGTTGTATCTCCTCTTCGATAATATCGTCCAAAGGCTTGTGCTGTGATCTCTTTGATCTCAATTCTTTTTGTTGTATCGAGCTGGTTTTGGTCCGTACTTCCAAATCCCTTGTTTCCTCTTATGGTTTCTTCCAGTTGATCTGCTTCATGCAGATCCTCTTTGTTGATTTTTTCAATTATCAACTGTGCGATACGATCGCCTTTCTGGACTTGGTAGTCCTCTTGAACTAGGTTGGCCAGGACTACTTTGATTTCACCGGTATAGTCAACGTCGATCACCCCTGCCATGGTCATGAGTCAGTGTTTGACTGCTAGACCACTGCGGGGTGCTATTTGTCCATAGGTGCCTTCTGGGAGTCCAATGGCTATTCCCGTCGCTATCGTTGCCTGCCCATTGGCCGGTATCTTGATTCCTTCGTTGGCATATAGGTCATGTCCTGCTGCCCCTTTGGAACCCTTGGTAGGCACTTTTGCCTCTTGGTCCAGTCTTTGTATCCGGACCCTCTTGTCTTGCCGCATCTCGGCAAACTTTGCATGCAAAGTTTCTTCCTCCACTTCTCGTATCGGTATTGAGTAGACCACAGGTAAACTGTTGAGACATTGTGTCGCACATAGTTCGCTTGTAAAGGTCATCTTGTTCTCATTCCAATCGATCGTCAGATTATGCTTCCATAACCATGGCATCCCTAGGACTATCTCCTGGTTCTTCAGATCTGCCACTTGAAAGGTTGCCGTTTCCCTATGGCTGTCAATGTCCATGGGTACTGTTGCCGTATGGGTTATAGGACCCATAGTGCTTGGTTTTCCATCCGCTAAGTAGACCTGTCATGCTTTCTTCGCTTGTTTGGTGTGGAGGCCGTATTTGTTGCATATTTCTTTGTCGATGAAGTCTTCAGTGGCCCCCAAGTCGAGAATTGCATATATTGTTGTTTCTTCGCTCTCTCTGTTGTATATCTTCGTTTTGATCATTACATGATCTCCATCTTCTTCTCCTCTTTACGTGTGTAGTGCCGTGTAGTAGTTCGCTAATTTGATGGGTTTTCCAGGTCCACATCTTGGGTCTCCCAGACCACCATTTACTGGGAACCCTCTTCGTTTTCCGCCGGTGAATCCTCTGCTATCATTTCACGGATGTTGCTTCTTTTCTGATTTTGGAAACGATTATTTCCAGTAGCTCTGTTTCCCTGGTATCCGTTGTCCAGTCGGCTTCTGTATTCTCGTATCCGATGCCCTGCTTTTCCACACCTTAGGCATAGTTTCCCATTCATCCTTTTGGCGTATTCTTCTTTAGACAGATTCAGAGTAGGCCCTGCTCTTGACTTGTCCAATTCCATCGGTTCGCCTGGTGGTAATGCTCGACTTTCTCCTCGAGGTGCTTGCAGTTTGAAAGTCCCGTCCCCATTCCTGGATGATTGGACCACTCTATGTGCTATAGTATTTTCTGAGTTGCTCCGAACCATGTTTAATTTGCTTGCTTTGTCGATTGCCCATCTTGCAAATCGTTCAGCTGTCGTATAGCGCAGGTCAGAGATTCCCCATGCCTCTCGGAGTCTCGCACTGCAGTTTCTCAGGAGGATGATGTCGAGAGTCACATCATCAAACTCAGCCTCGTATTCCAACAGTCGACATTCGTTCCAGTATGCTGAGAATGTTTGTTTTCCTTGCTGGAGTTTTTCTAGCTTTCGTCTTGCTGTTTCTTTGGCGTTAGGGTCTCCAAATTGTTCAAAGAGTGTCGCCTTGAACTCTTCGTACGTGACCCATTCCCTCTGTTTCCGTCCATCTTGGAAGGGCATGATCCATTGTCCTGCGAGTCCTCAGAGTAGAGATTCCACATATGGAATCTTAATTTCATCATGGTGATCTCCGTATCCCTTAACTGCAAAATATCCCTCGCATTGCGCTAAGAATATTCGTAGCTTATCTTCGGCTCCTTCGTATGTGTCGGGCTCCTTTGCTTTTAGTCGTTGGACATTTCCTTGCTCTGTATTTCGCGTGGCTGCAAGAAATGCCTGAAACTGATTTTCAGTCATTCCAAGTATGCTGGTTCCTGGTGCCGGAGCGGCTGGGGCCGGTGGCCTAGGCACTGTGGATACCGACATTCTCTCGGGTCGTGGCATTCCAGCAGGAGAGCT
Source organism: Tuber melanosporum (assembly GCF_000151645.1). Taxonomy (NCBI): domain Eukaryota; kingdom Fungi; phylum Ascomycota; class Pezizomycetes; order Pezizales; family Tuberaceae; genus Tuber; species Tuber melanosporum. The sequence goes on along the minus strand of NW_003298830.1, from coordinate 886,318 downwards.
ATCGACTGGTGATCCTTTCTCTGGGGTTACTGGGCTTGCTGCTCTCAAGGGTTCTGCTGAGACGTGATCTAGGGCATCGCTGAATCCTCCTAGATTAAGATTTTGGTCGTCGATGTCAATATCTCCTGCCCGGTCTGGGTTGAAGGATGCCATCTTGTATCATTTGGCGTCACACTAGGTGACGCTTTGTAATATAGCGATCCCTCTTTGGATAGTTAGTGCTTGGCGATGGGGAACGATACTTCTCTTCCTGTCTTCTTCTTCTCTTTGTCTTACGATAGCTCTAGGCCTCTACCTACGTTACCAATAGTACAAGACTCTTGTCTCCTACCGGGACCGGCTATCGTAAGCTTTCTCTAACTCTTCTTCGTAAAGGGCCTTCCTTGGCGTAACAATAACGTTGCAATAAAGATAAAGATCGTAAAGGTATTTTCTATTTGTTAAAGTAATAAGTAGGAAAAGTACTTAGAACAAAGCTTGAAGAACCTATCTTCCTCGGCCGCATCGGCCTCCTTGTAACCGGTACGGGTACTCTGTTATTGGTTTTATTTTATGTTTTGTTTTAAGTATCGCTTTGATACTTGGTTTGTTTTAAGTATCGTTTTGATACTTGGTTTTGTTTTATGTTTTGTTTTAAGTATCGCTTTGATACTTGGTTTGTTTTAAGTATCGTTTTGATACTTGGTTTTGTTTTATGTTTTGTTTTAAGTATCACTTTAATACTTAAGGAGTTTTACCAAAGAGTATCAATTGATACTTTTGATTAGTTTCGTTCATGCTAGACATGAACAGATTTGGTGTATTTAAAGACCGCCTGTTTCTACGATAGAAAAGGGAGACTTCGACAAAAAGTATTTCAATATACTTGGTTGAACGGT